>NC_056750.1:415525579-415530579 GCF_019279795.1 Protopterus annectens | reverse complement strand
TCAAATGGTTCTGAGGAAATCTACAGGAGTAGATGAAAGCGCTCAACCAGTTTGTGAAGCTATTTTGTTTTAACAGTTCGTATTAAAGAAGGAATTTTATTATTCAACGCTAAAGTGTGCCAGTGCATCTTTATTTTACTGGGACTGTTACAGCTCGTGAGGGGCTGCATTTGTTTTATATTGTTGGACAGGCCAGTGAATTTGATTCAGTTATCTGTTCATAAACAGATTGTAAAGGAACTGGTTTTCTGTATGGAAAGTGTTGTCATCTGAGATGAATCTGGACAAATGGATAAACTGTCCCTTAAGCACGTTCTTCTTCATAAAGAAGGGGGTGCTGGCTCCTGTAGTCCAGGAAGTTGTTGCAGTATGTGTTTTTGCGGAACACATTTGAGCTGATTGATCCTGAGTGTGGGTCAATTGAAATTTGGGTTTCAAGAAATGAGACATGGTTATCATAGCCTGAGACTGTAAAGTCTAGGTACGGGATACTGTTTTGAAGTGTGTGAAGGTAGGAATCGAGTTTCATTTTTGGTACCTTCCCACATGAAAAAAATGTCATCAATATAACGACGGTAGAGGTGAACCTTGTTAAAGCCTCCTAGGTGTATCAGGGACTCTAGTTCCCACGTGCTATGCACCAGGTTGGAGAAAGCTGGGGCCATTTTGGACCCCATGGCAACTCCCTTAAGCTGTAAGTAAATTTCTCCATCATAGTAAAATAAATTAGTTTTCAGTACTGCAGTGGTCAAGGCATTTAAAGTTTCAGTTTTTTCGGGTTTACATTTTGCATATTTGTTCAAAAAAAGTTCAGCTGCTTTAAGCCCTTCCCTGTGTGGGATGTTTGAGTAGACTTCTAATATATCCAATGTAACAAACTTGCATTTAGAAAAATCAAGATTGGAGTTGTACAGTATATTTAGAAAGTCCCATGAGTCCTTGATATAGAAGGCTGTGGCTTGCACGAGCATATTGTATGTTTGGTCCAGGTATTCCGCTATGGGTTCAGTTTTGGTCTTCTTGTTGGACACGATCAGTCGGAAAGTGTGGTCTGCTTGATTTTTATACACTTTGGGGATGCGAAAAGCTCCCCCTAGGCTAGGGTTGTGCACAGATAGTACGACAAATTCTTCCAGTGTGAGCTATTGTTCCCTTTCCAGTCTTTTAATCAGCCTGTCTATTCCGGTGAAGTGTTTGTTCACTTCCTTGCGAGTTACTGGTAAGTAGATGTCCTGCTTCTGAAGCAGGTATTTGATTTTTCTGATGTAGGTATCCTGCTCCATCAGCACTAGACCTGTACCCTTATCTGCTTTCATGATGTGCAGATTGTTATCTTGGCTAAGCTCCTGAAGGACTTTCTGTTCAGGCATAGTGAGATTATGCCATTTGCGATCATTCGGGTTGTTAAGTAATTGCCTAAGCTCATGCTTGCAGACTTTTTGGAAAGTTGTGAGTGTGTTGTTGAGAGCTTAGCGTGTACATCCTTCTTTTTCTGGGAGCCTGTGGAGGGTCATGAACTGACTCATTTGTGCTTGGGTCTGAACTGGTTCTGGTTTCTTCCTCGTCCCATTAAAGCATTTTAGGTTCATTTTACGAAGGTACAGTCTAAGGTCTAGCAGGACATTGGTTATGCTGGCCCTCTGTGAACTGGAATATAATCAGGGCCGATAAAGTTACCTTTCGAGCCCTTGGCAGCACCCCGACCTTTGCCCACAAGAGGACCAGGACTCTGACAATTTTTTGATGAAATAGAAGCACCCATCCTTAGGAATCCCCCGACACAGACACCCACCAGCAGACAAACAGGCATGCAACAGATGTGTAGTATGCACCTTCATCTAAACAGGCACCAGCTTCACTTTCCAACACATCAACCAAGTTTTTAACCACAAAGGCACCTACAACTGTCACTCTGCTTTTGCAGTTTACACCGCCATCTGCGAAAACTGTAGCTCCTTCTACATAGGAAAGACCGCTCGCAGGCTCTCAGATAGAGGAAAGGAGCACCTTGGGGCAGTCCGCAAGAAAGACCACCGCAATTCACTAGGCAGACACAGCTCCCTCTGCCCCAACTTCAGCAAATTTAAGTTTTTTGTACTCGAGCAAGTACAAGAATTCTACGGTGATTGTGAAACCTTACTCGAAGTAAAAGAATTAAAATGGCAACTCCTTGATACCAAAACGGTACCGGGACTTATTGAAAATATCAATGTGAAAAGTGCACTAAAATGGTTAGGCTGATAGTACTCCTAAACACGCCCACATATACACATTCCCATTGGTTGTATTGTCCTCTTCTTGCATTGATCCACTTAGTCTCTTTACACTGTTACCCTATCAAAACGCTGTATTCTACACCTCGTTTGAATTGTGTGCATTCTCAATACTGTTTAAACAAGTAAAGTATTTTAATGTATCACTCTGAAGAAGTTCGTTTCATAGTAATAAAACCGATAAAAAGCGATCAGCAATCAGCTCCTGTCTCCAGTGTTTGTTTCCTGTAGCACCCCCCTTGGGGATGATTTTGTTTTTGAAGTTTTTTTTTGCATATATATATATATATATATATATATATATATATATATATATATATATATATATATATATGTATATATATGTATATATATATATATATATATATATACATATATATATAATGTGTGTGTGTGTGTGTGTGTATATATATATATATATATAGGTTCATAGGTAGGTACTAAGCTATTGGCCCTAGGGCATAATTAAGCCTAGCCATAAATTTTATGCTATAGCACTCCCTCCCAGGTGGTTTAGTTACCTGCACCCCTGTTGAGCAGGGCCACAGAAGTGATTCCCGGGGTGAATGTCCTGTTTCCCATCCACTCATCAAGATTTCTCTTGAAGAGTGCCAATGAGGAGCTCTGCTTAACATATATGGAGACCTTGTTCCAGAGTAAGGGGAGTCTCTGGGACACAAATCTGTCCTTCCAACACGTCCTGTTTATTGATGATATCAGGTTTATGTCCCTTGAGCATGTAGCTCTGGTGGATTAGGTTTTCCTTAGGTGTAGTACTTCTAGCAATTTGGGGTTTGACATAGCCTTGTATGTCAGGCAGAGATCACCTCTGAGTAGCCGGTATGCAACCGAGTACATTCTGAGTTTTTTTAGCCTCATGGCATAGGGCATCTGCTTAAGGCCCTTTATCCTCTTTGTGAGGTCCTTTTGAGGGCTCTCCAGATGCTGCAGATGTCTTGCTAGGTACATCCCGAATGGGGCATTATATTTAATAATGGGTCTAATTAGTGATGAGTAAAGGGGGACAATAACCACCTTATTCCTAGATGCAAACCCCTCTGTGATAAGGTGGGCCATGTAGAAGGATTTTCTAACCACTTTAGCAATGTGGTTGTCGAAAGAGAGGTTACTGTCTACCTGAGTCCAAAGGTCTCTTATCACACTCTGTGATAAGTGGGCTGCCACCTATGTTGTAGTTCATAGGTACTTTGTTTTTCCCAAAGGGGATAACAGTGCACTTTTTGGCATTTAGTTTGAGGCCATGGTTTTGGCACCACGTATCTGTATCCGTAAGACCCTTTTGAGGGATGTCTATGTCATTAGGATTCTCTATTATGGCTCCCAGTTTGCAGTCGTCTGCAAACGTTGTTAGCCATAGTCCCTCCGTGTTTGCTTGTACCTCCGAGAAGTAGATACCAAACAGGAGGGGTCCCAAGACTGAGCCCTGTGGTACACCACTAGTCACAGGTTTGGAGTCTGAGCTAGCGTTTCCTATTCTCACTGAATGGGTTCTATCCGTGAGCCAGTTTGGAACCCATCTTGTTACGTAGGAGTTTATATTTCCCGAGTGAGGAATGGTATCGAAGGCCTTTGCAAGATCAAGGTATGCTGTGTAAACTACCTTTCCCTCATCTATTGCTTTAGTGACTATTTCAAAGAAGTCAACCAGAATTAGGAGACATGACCTTCCATTCACGAACCCAAACTGGGTGGGGTCCAGGGTTTGTAGGTTCCCAATGTCATTGTTTATGAGTTCAATGATGATGCACTCCATGGTCTTACAGACGAGACTCATCAGGCTGATGGGGCGGTAATTCCCTAGGTCAGTGATTGCACCTCCTTTGTGGAGTGGTATGACTGTTGCCGTGCAGCACTCTATGGGCACATAGCCTGAGGTGAGGCTGTGGTTAAACATGGTATTAAGGTAAGAGGTTAATTCATTTTGGAGCTCATGTAGCACGCAGCCTGGTATGCTGTCTGGTCCCATGGATGCTGTGTTTCTTGCCTTGGAGAGTGCTGTTTTCAACTGAGTGTCTGTGATTTTAAGGGCAGCACAATCTTCTGGTATGGATATGAGCCATTTGGGGGGAGAGGGTGGGGTGAAGTTTGCACTGAACCTATCTGCCAATATATTGGCGATATCAGCTGGTTCCGTTACGTTTGAGCCATTATGCTGTAGTTTGGAGCAGATCTGAGAGTTGCTGTTAAGGTTTTTGACATTGCTAAAAAATGCTTTGTGATTGCCTTTGGTGTCCATTGCAATTTTTCTTTCAAAGCTCGCCTTAGAGTTTTTTATGCGGGTTCTTAGTTTTTTGCTAAGGTTGGTCAGGGAGCCTCTCCATTCCTGAGTTTTTATTTTTTTTTTGCAGTAATTTCTTCCTTCTGTTATAGAGCTTGTTTATGGCTGGGGTCCACCAGAGTGGTTTCCTCTTTCTGGAGGAGTGGGTCTTGGTCTTGTTCGGGATAGCATTGTCCATGCAGTCATGTAGGTGCTTGTAGAGTGCTTTTCTGTGGGATATAGCAGATTCAATCGTATTGACATTCTGCGTGGGAGTAACAAAGTTTGCCACCTCTGTCTTGAGTAGCATTAAGTTTGCTTTGGAGAAGTTTTTCACCATGGTTGCTTTTGGGAAGGGGGATGGAGTGGTATGTGGGTATTTAGGGTGATGAGTTTGTTGTCTGATCTGACCAATGAGGAATTTACCCGGTGATTTCCTTGACATGTTA
>NC_056750.1:415482007-415525079 GCF_019279795.1 Protopterus annectens | reverse complement strand
TTCTGATTTCTTCAGCTTCTGTGTCCAGACTAACTAAATCTGTGCAAGTTAGTCTGCAGACAGTGCTTCCATGTCACTCTATAAAACACCTATTTCTGCCTAGTTCATTTAACTGATTAAATGACTAGTCAAGTTTAAGGCGTTTTTTTCAGACAGATGACATCAATTATCACTGTGCTAATGCAGACACTTGGCTATACAATGTCATGTAGGCAGTTATCACCAGAAATAACTTTCCTGAGTTTTTTGGTCTTATTTATAGTTGTCATGACAACGGTTCTCCACTCAGCCAGAAAAATTAACCTACATACTGTACTTCATGGAATTGTTTTAATGCATTATATAATGGATTATTTGGGGCAAGTTATATTGCTTTTTCCAAAGTAATTGAAATGTGAAGCTGTTAGAAAACACAGATGTTTGTTTTAAAGAATTACAAAACATTATATGTTCCCAAAAGGGAAAAATACTGTATTTTTGTGCATTGTACTTGCCTTTTAAAAATGATTTCCAACAGTTTTTGTTTATTTTTATGTGTTTCTGTGGAAATTTTTTTGAATCATATTTATAAAGCACTGCTTTTTCATTTCAACATTCATGTGGAAAGGTCAGAGCTGAATAAAGACAATAACTTCCTACATAAATTCTCTAAAGTTTAAAGTTCTGTTTCTAGTGAAATGAATTACAAGGTAATGATAGCGTCCATGTCTATCTGTCAGATTACATCACACGGTTTGTTTAAGATAGCTTTTCTCTCCTGCTGTACAGTTTCTTCATAACTTCTCTTCAGTGAAATGGATACTAGAATAAGGAATTAAAAATAAATAATAAATTAACTTTTCAGTCTCCAAATTGCTGAAAGGGATTAATTTCTCCATTAAACAAGTTTGTCAGTGGGGGAAAAAAAACAGTATTAAGAAGTTATGTGAAGTATTTGCTGTTAAACATGATGAGAATTCAAAGTATCAGCCAATGTTTTGAAATAAATGTGCAATCTTTCATCTTTACAGGACTCATGAGGCAGGTGGCCCCATTAGGTAATGTGAAATGTTCTCCAAAGCCATTTTTAATCTCATTTAGACTAACAATTTAGACCAAATGTAATTAAACACTGTGTGATACATAAGTGCAACTGCTGTATGTATAATTATTCAGTTATACGAGCCAGTGATTTAATTACTAAAACATTTAGAAAGTCTATAAGGCTACTCACAGTGAGAACAATTCAAAACATTAGTGTAGCAAGGTGATAGTCTGAAGAAGGCCTTTGCTCGCAAGTTGTAAACCTCTGGATTTTGGAGCTTCTTGGATCTGAATACTTCACTTACTTGAATTCACATCACAAATTATGGCTAAAACATTACAGCATGTATAAAGACACTATCGGTTGGGGTCAGAGTAGACATCTGTGCATCAGAAGCTCAAATACATTCTTGTTAACATGTCATTTAAAAACATGCATAACAGTATAAAATGCATGGAGCTTTAATGACATCTGCTAAAAACAATGAGAACATATAACATTATTGCCTTCTTAAAAAAAAAAAAAGCCGAGTGTTTTCCTAGGAACACTGTATGACAACTTATCCATAGATTTAATGTTTAAGTGTTTAGATATACACACTGTTCAGGGCTCAGTAAACTAAAATGTATTCAAATTCCAATACATAGTACTGTTTATGGTACAGTAAACTAAAAAGTATGTTTCTAAATACTAATATAGTAATATACAGCACAGTTTAAAGCTCAGTGAACTGAAACATATGACACTAAGTAGCAGAATATTACTATATATAGTAATGTTTATGGCTCTGTAAACTATAACTTCTGTTTTTAAACAGTAAAAAATTAATATATAGTACTGTTTAGAGCTCAGTGAACTACAAGGTATATTTCTAAATAGCAGAAAGCTAATATATAGTACTGTTTAGGACTCTCACTAAAACGTATGTCTCTAAATAGAAGAATACTAATTCATAGCACTCTTTAGGGTTCAGTGAACTAAAACCTTTATTTCTAAATCAACTACAGTGTTAACTGTCGCTATCTCTTGAGTCAATGCCACACTCCCACCTTCTTTGACACTCATGCGTGACTGTCATAGATCTTTTACACAATCCATCCACCTCTTTGCTGGATGTCCTCATTTCCTTTTACCTTCTTCCTGTCTGTCCCAAATCTTCTTCACTAGATTGTCTTCTGCTTTTCTGCACATGTCCAAACCACTGTAATCTGTTCTCTTTGACCTTTTCGGGAAATGAAGTTACTTTTGCTTCTGCTGTTATCTCCACATTTCTTCATCTGTCCCATGGTGTGTATCCTATCACCTTTCTCAGGCACTTCTTTTCCATCAGCTTTACCTTCTTCATCTGCTCTGCCTTTACTGCCCAGGTTTCTGTACCATACAGTAGTACTGGTCGCACCACTGTCTTGTACACCTTACTCTTCAGTTTCTTTGTCATTCTTCTGTCATAGACTACATCTGACACTCTATGCTAGTTGGCTGCAGCCCCTCTGATTCTAGCTTTGACCTCTTCATTCAGACTTCCCTTCTCCACAACCACCCCTCCCAGATACTTGAAGCTGTTTACCTGTTCCACTATCTTTCCTTCTAGCTCAGTTCCCAGCTTCTTTTGATTTCTCCATTTGCTGCCATTACCACTGTCTTATCTGTGATTAGTTTCATCCCATGTGCCTTCAGTTTTGCATTCCATTGCTCTACACATTGCTGGAGTTCTTGCTCAGAGTCTGCCTCTAATGCTACATCATCTGCATACAGCAACTTTGATGATCTGTCTCTTCTAACCTGTTTGCTAATGTAGTCCATCACCAGTATGAACAGCAGTGGGCTCAGGCTGAACCCTGGTGTACACCCACTCCCACTGGGAACACCTCTGTGAGGCCGAACACTGTTGAATCATTGGGTCCTTGTACATAGCCTTCACTAATTCTACCAATGTTTCTGTTTCTAAATACTAGAATATTAATATATAGTACTTTTTAGGGCACACTGAACTAAAAGGTATGTTTGTAAATAGAAGAATATTATTTCACAATACTGTTTAGGGCTCAATGAAATAAAATGTTTCTAATTATTATAATTCTAATATGTAGTACAGCTTAAGGCTTAATGACCTAAAACATATGCTTTTTTAAGTTGCAAAATAATATTAAGTACTATTTTAGGGTTCAGTAAACTAAAACTTATATTTCTAAATAGTAGAATACTAATATATAGTATTGTTTACGGCTCAATGAACTAAAACACATTTCTAAATAGAATACTAATATATATATGTATATTACTTTAAAGTGAACTAAAAGGTATGTTTCTAAGTAGTAGAATATTAATGTATAGCAATGTTTAGCATTCATAGAATATTTCTAAGTAGTAAAATAATAAAATATGTACTGCAGTTTAGGGCTCATTGAACTAAAATGTTTCTAATTATTAGCATTCTAATATATAGTACTGCTTACGGCTTAATGACCTAAAACATGTTTTTAAGTTGTAAAACATTAATATATAGTACTAATTAGGGTACAGTGAACTAAAATGTATATTTATAAATAGTAGAATACTAATATATAGTACTGATTAGGGCTCAGTGAATTAAAACAAATTTATAAATAGAATACTAATATATAATACTTTAAAGGGTTAAGTGAAGTAAAAGGTCAGTTTCTAAGTAGTAGAATATTAATATATAGTACTATTTAGCACTCAGGGAATATTTCTAAATAGTACAATAATAAAATATATACTGCAGTTTAGGGCTCAGTGAATTAAAATGTATGTTTCTAACAATTAGAATTCAAATATATAATACTGGTTAGGGCTCAATGACCTAAAATGCATGCTTTGAGTAGTGGAATGTTAATGTATAGTAATCTTTAGGGCTCACTGACCTAAAGCATGTTTCTAAACAGTAGGACATGAATATATAGCACTGTTTAGGGGGTCAGTGAACACAAACATATGTTTCTAAACAGTGGAAAAGTAAACAGTAGTACTGTTTAGGGCACAGTGAAGTAAAACTTTTGTTTTGTATGGTACTGTTTAGGGGTCAGTGAGCTAAAACCTACCTTTCTAAGTATCAAAATATTAATATATAGTACTGTTTAGGGGTCAGTGAACTAAAATGTATGTTTCTAAATAGTAGAATATTAACATATATTACTGTTAAGGCTCAGTGAACTAAAACTTATGTTTCTAAATAGTAGAATATTAATATATTGTACTGCTAACTGTACATTTAATTAAAATGTATGTTTCTAAATCAAAGAATACTAATTTACTGTACTGTTTAGAGCTCAGTGAACTAAACTGTTGCTAACTATTAGAATTCTAATATATAGTACTGCTTAGGGTTTAATGACCTAAGACATGTTTTAAGTAGTAGAATATTAATATATAGTAATAGGCCTCAAAGAACGAAAATGTATTTTTCTAAATATAGTACTGTTTAGGGCTCGGTGACCTAAAGTTCATGTTTCTAAGTCTTAGAATACTAATTTATAATACTATGTAGGGCTCATTGAACTAAAACATATGTTCTTAAGTAGTACAATATTACTATAAAGTACTGTTTAGGTCTCAGTGAACTAAGCCATATGTTTCTAAACAGTAGAAAACTAAGCAATAGTACTGTTTAGGGTTCAGTGAACTAAAACGTATGTTTCTATATAGTACTATATAGTACACTTACTAGATCAGTGAAGAAGAAGAATATTAATATATGTTACTTTTTAGGGGTCAGTGAACTAAAACCTTCCTTTCTAAGTATTAAAATATCAATATATAGTACTGGTTAAAGCTCGGTGAACTAAACTTTATGTTTCTAAGTAGTAGAATATTTGTATATAATTATCTTTAGGGCTCAATAAACTAAATGTATGTTTTTAAGTAGTAGAGTTCTAATACAGAGTACCGTTTAAAGCTCATTGAACTGAAATGTATGTTTCTAAATAGTAAAATACTAATTTAAAGTACTGTTTTAGGTTTAGTAAAGTAAAGCATTTGTTTCTGAATAATAGAATTCCAATTTATACTACTGTTTAGCGCACAGTAAACCAAAATATATGTTTCTAAATAGTAGAATACTAATACATAGCACAGTTAGGGCTCAGTAAACTAAAATATATGTTTTTAAGTAGTAAAATAATAATATATAGCACTGCTTAGGGCTCAGTAAACTAAAATATACGTTTTAGGTGACTGAGCCCTAAACTGCACTATATATATATATATATATATATATATATATATATATATATATATTTACGGGTCCCTATCTATTCACCGACAATTCATTTCACTGACACTCATTTCGTCGACAGTTCATTTCGTCGACAGAAAGATGTGCCCCCTTCCCAATGTTGTGCAACCCTGGAGTTGATATATATAGTTAGGGGGTGTGGGGGCACAGCCCCCAATGGGGGTGTGGGCTAAGCCCCACCTAACAATTTTGAAGGGGGCACATCTTTCTGTCGCGAAATTTAAATGAACTGTCGACGAAATGAGTTTCAGTGAAATGAATTGTCGGTGAATAGATAGGGACCCATATTTACATATATATATATATATACACACACACACACATATATATATATATATATATATATATATATATATATTTTGGTTTACTGTATATATATATAGGTCCCCTTCAGTCGATTGAACATTTACAAGTTTGAACCATATATGGCCGAGACCATATGTTCAAACTTGTAAAAGTTCGATCGGACTGAATGGAGATCTCCATACAGAGTGGAAAGGGAAGATTTCCCACTTCAACAATGTAGTGTGATCTAGGAGTTGGTATATTTAAGTAAGGGGGTGTGGGGGGTGCAGAGGGCTTAGCCCCCCTGCTATAGATGTTTAGTTTTGTGTTTTTTTATTTTATGTGTTTTTATTTCAGTGTTCAAACTTTTACAAGTTCGAACATATAGTCTCGGTCATAGAGCCCTAAACAGTATCATATATTAGTACTGAAATACTTAAAAAGATACATTTTGGTTTACAGAGCCCTAAACAGAACAATATATTAGTATTCTAGTATCAAATCACATTTTTGTTTATTAATATATATTATTCTTTAAAGTTCAGTATTCTAGTACATAGAAAGAAACATTTTACTTTTCTGAGTCCTAAACAGTACTAAATATTAATATTCTACGCCTTAGAAACATAGGTTCTACTCAGTGGCAGCTCATGCCATCGGACTGCCGGACTGCAGCCCTCCCAGCAAAAAGATTCACATTTGTATTTGAAAAAAAATAAATAAAACATCTAAAATATTTTGTTTGTTGAGTCCGACCGACTCACAAAGTCCCGGAACTCGAACTGCGCATGCTTGTCAAGTTCCGTTTATTTATTTATTTATTTTATTTAGCGAATGACCATTTCTGTAAGTCTCTAGACTGCTTTACAGGCAGTCCAGACATGAGAGAAGGCATCAGTGTGATGCCCAGATGTCTATGCGGTTTTTAACCGCACAGTAAGTAGAAGGGGGTTCAGACTGCCACGTCTGCAGTCACGTATGGTGACGTGGACGGCTGGATTGCTACTGATTGGTTCTCACTCTCTTCTCAAAAAACAGAGCGAGAAACAATCAGTAGTAGCCTGTTGCACACTAAGCACAGTACTTACATGTGCTACTGCTACAGAGTCGGACTATCCTTGGTGAAAGTTAGACAGTTCATTTGAAGAAAATTCCCTTTTCTTTGTTTGGTTTTTTTTTTTTTTTTGGCTTGCCTCTGCCCTTTGCCTTGCTGGCTTGCTTACAAGCAGCTCAGAGTCACAGAGAGAGAGGAAGAAAGATGACGCTCAAGATGGGCAGTCACTACAAGTGAAGTAAAAAAAAGTTATTAAACTGAAGTAGGTGCCGGACTCAGCTCTGTACAGAACAGATGTCAATGTAATCTTTTTTTTTTGCAGTACTGAAATGCAGCAGTGAAAAATGAAATCTGCACTGTGTCTAGATAGATGATGTCAGACTCAGTCTGTAAATAAATATTGTATTGCCATGTACCGTTGTCAGGATAAGAGATTTGCAAACATTGCACTTTCATTTTAGACAGATTTACCTTTCTCTTCTGATATACCACAGGACTGATCAATCCAGCCACCAATTAATCCACAGTAAGACATATGCAGCATTAGACTGGAGTAAGTGACTGTACACCTCATCCTCTTATCATTAAAATTCATACTGTCCATCATAGCATAATAGTTGAGGTGTTTACCTCACAGACACAAGGCACAGGGTTTGATTCTCACTTTTGAAGGGGAAATTGGCTAGGCTTAAAATGGCCTGTTAAAAGAGCTTATCTACATCACGTATACTTAGTGATAGGAATCTTTGTATAAGCTTATTTTAGTTATTTAATACTGTACATATCCCTAAATAGGTCTGTCTTCATGACATCTGAAGAAAGTCAATAAATCTAGGAGAAGCGAGGCAAAATCTAAGGTAGAAAATCATGGTGCTATACTTAAATCATAGCACCTGAGAGATTTGTCAGTCACTGATGCACTAGCTAGTACAATATATACAATTTTTAATGCTAAAGAGTGCATTTTAATATTCTAAGAACTGTGGCCAGGATTTAAATTCATGGATTGTTCTGATATTATTTAACAGAAAATAGAGTTATACAAGATAAAAGGACATTTTGAAACAAGAGTGAGAGATGTGAATAACGCATCACAGTGAAAGGAAGTGGAAGTTATTGCACCTATAATCATATTGCAGAGAAAGTCTGGAACAATTCAAGAACTTATCAGCATTGCTACACAGGGAAACTAGAAATTTAACATCTGAAATGGGCATGTAT
The DNA here is from genome assembly GCF_019279795.1 of Protopterus annectens. Classification (NCBI taxonomy): domain Eukaryota; kingdom Metazoa; phylum Chordata; order Ceratodontiformes; family Protopteridae; genus Protopterus; species Protopterus annectens. Next base: position 415,517,240 of record NC_056750.1, on the reverse strand, counting down.
GTATCATTCACTAAATTCCCCAAAGACTGAAGAAAAGTTTGATCAAAATAGATCAATGAAACAGTACTTAAATAAATGTGATTGCCAAAAAAGAAACCCTATTTTAATTTAGGAGGGGAAGGGCAGCAAACTCAGACAGCCCCGGCTGAACTATACCTCTTAACTGTCCAGATTTTTGCAGAATGAATAGATTTTTGCTTCTTATTTTTGGTTTGTTCTTCATAAAATTTGTGGCTTTCTGGCAAATCATTTAGGAATGAAGTCACTAAATAATGACAGACATTGAGTTTCAGACTTCATACTCTTCAGAAAAATGCATGCTAAATCAAGACCTCTTGTTCTGTCAACTGACTGTTTATGCAAGAGCAACTTTTAGTACTGTTCGTATGTTCCCCCAATATATGAGGCCTTGTCCAAATTTTCTGTGCTAAGAGGATGAGAGGTATGTGCAAATAAATCACTTTATAGAATTAGATATATCCAAACCTCTCAATTGTCCCTGATTTTGGCTCAAAATGTTGCTCTCCCCCTAATAATCCCTCCACAAAATGGCAAATTTGGAAGAAGACGTGGAGGGTTTACAATTAATAAATAATTGTAATGATCAGTTATAGATTACTTTTAATTTCAGAAATGCATGTAGATTCTCTTATTTTATCTGCTGCTCAAGTTAACAGTACTAATATTAAAAAAAGTGTTCCTTTTTTGACAGGTTCCCAGCTGTATTGTGTGGGTATTTTATATTTTTGCATCACATTTTTTCGTCCGTTTTTCATAAAATTGTGTTTTTCTAGCAAATTAGTGGCAAATCATTAAAGACTTAAGTTAGAAAATTATGACAGACATTTGAGTTTCAAATTTCATACCCTTCAGAAAATTCATACGAATGCAAGACCTACTATTCTGTTATCTTCCTAAGTTTATAAGAGGAATATTTAAAAAGTGTCCTTATTTTTGGGCCTTTGTACCACTTCTGTTTATGGCTTTGTCCAGATTTCTTCCTCTGAGGCTGAGAGATATGACAAATGTATCAGGGCCATCACCGTCAGCCAGAGACATTTAATCATGACATACTTGTTTGCACCCCACTTAGTGACAATGGATGTGTCCAAGCAAGGCAATGAGCAGTTATGCAGTTTAAGTGTGCAGAGTATCCCCCCATCCAGAGTAGACACAAGTACTACAGTGGCTTTTCATCTGTCCTTGATTTTGCAGAATATTCTGGTTTTCTATCATATTTTATACTGTTGATTTATGCTTCTTATTCCGAAAATGCATGTCATTGCAGTGCCTGTTGCTCTGTATTTAAGTAGCAATGCTTTAATGACCATCAGGTAAGCTTGTCTGAGACTGTAAGATGCAAGTAAGCTTTAATAAGCATACTGTTAAAGAATTACTGACACTGAAGGCCTTTTTGTTGTTGCCATGCAGAGAATATTTACATAACTAGATAACGTATAAGCCTTAAGTATTGAAATGCATATTTATTTATTTAATTATTGCATTTGTTTACCGGGAAAGTCCACTGGGCCTAGGAGAGCCCATTTTCAGTGGAGGCCCGGGGAGTAAAGCTCCACATACAAGTACTACAGAAAAAATACAGAAAATACAGAAAAAATACAATTTAAATTACAGAAAACTAACAATTTCAGTTACAGAAATTAACACTTACAGAAACTAAACTAACACGTAATACATTAGTACTAGGCATGGGTTTTCAGTTAAAAATCTCCTATGACAGTATTTGTAATAAAGGACAGGATTACAGTATTTTCAGAAGCTCATTACATTTGTTGGAGACTTCAGTCATCTTTGCAGGCTTTACCTGTAAACTAAACAGAATGCCAGTCTATCATGTGTGGTCCATAACCTGTGCACTAATTCTTTAAGCAATTTATCTTGAGCTTCTTTCTTGTTTGCTGTTCATTTTTTACTTTCATCATGTTTTCCCCATGAAACAAGTAGATAGCTGTTGTCAGGCAGCAGGTCTTTTTTGGATAAGAAACATTTTTACAAGTGGGGGTATTGCTACTTTCAGCATGTTACTTGCTATTTTTATAAAGCTAAATATAAATTATAATTAGAACCACTGTGCAATGAGAAGTGGTTTGAGTTGACTTCTGCTTGTTTTTTTATACCTGATTTTGACTGGCATTCCAGTAATGTATTTAAAAAGTAATTTATTTTTTCATGCCTCATAACCTTTTTGTTTCCATCTAGATATTAAGTAAGCTGTCATGTAGCCAATGCATTGAAATATTTTTTCCTCTAAAATTCATTTTGTCTTGATTGGACTCTCATAATGACGGTTTGGCAGTGACACCCAGGGTATTTAATTAAAGTCCCAGTTTTTGAAGGTTTTGAGCATAACTCCACCTCTTTCTAGTTGACCACACCCCTTCATGTTGGCCCTACCCATTCAGCTGTCTCCTGCAGCCTCCCTTTGAATTGAAGTCACCAGCCACCACTGGTTCTACTTTTATGAGGCCTAAATAGTACTGTGTGTATTAGAATTCTACTAGTTTGAAACATATATTTTAGTTTGCTGAGCCCTAAACAGTACTATATATTAGTATTCTAGTATTTAGAATAATAAGTTTTAGTTCACTGAGCCCTAACCAGTATTATATCTTTCTATTCTAATACCTAGAAATGTAAGTTTTAGTTCACTGTGTCCTAAACAGTACTATATAGTAATGTTATCATACATAGAAACATATGTTTGGTTCACTGAGCCCTAAAAATACTATATATTACTTTATTGCTTTTTAGAAACATACATTTTAGTTCACTGCACCTTAAACAATGCTATATATTTGTATTCTAATACTTAAAACATATATTTTAGGTCACTGAGCCCTAAGCAGTACTGTACATTAGTACTGTAATACTTAGAAATGTACATTTTGGATCACTGAGCCCTAAACAGCACTTATATATATTTTGATGATAAGAAAGAAATGATAACTACTGGCTTGTTCAGCATGCCCTTACACCCTACTTTAGCAGATTTTGAAAAAGCTGTGAAAAAGAAATTAGGGGATTATTACAAATAAAATCAACTATAAGCATTAAAATTTAACTGTGTGTGAGAGAAAAGCGTTATTGGATTTGTCTAGAGCTTATAGTTAATTATGAAAGCAGATAAAGGGTATGCCACTGCTTTATTAGACACTTCTGTTTACATCAGTAAAACACATGATTTATCTGATAAAAAAAATGTTTGTTAAAATTTCTAGGCATGATAAGAGCTACATGTTATATGATAGTTGGTTATACAAAAACTGTATGAGTGGGTTATTCAACCAGTCTATGTATACTTTTTTTCAATGTTTGCTATCCAAAATATGGAGTTTTTTCGTATCCCCAAATTACATAATGAATGCCTCCCCCAGTGAGACCCACTTTGTCTGTTAAATGTTCCAAGTTTTAGCCAATTTCAGTGTTTATCAACAGTTGAAGGAAGCAGTTATTACCTTGCCTTCTTTCATTAGGGACTCTTTTCATTTTAAGGAGTCCCTTGATAAATTTAGGGTGCAAAGAGGAGATGTTTTAGTTACCATTGATGTGAAGTCATTATAAACCGTTACACCTCATGATATTGTAGTTGAATGGGTTTTGAATACGTTGGTTGCTAAAACACAAAGATTATGCTGTTAGTGAGCTCTAATTTATTAGTGACTGCCTTCATTGGGTTTTAGGACACAACTATTTTCTTTTTCATGGGGAAACTTATCAGTAGGTAATGGGGTAGCTATGTGTGCCAGCTTGACTCACAATTATGCACATTTAGTTTCTGTTACTGGGAGTATGAAAAGTCTATACCAGTGATTTTTTTTCACAAAAGTAATTTTTATGTCCGCTTTATAGATGACATTTTTTGGTGTGGCATAACACAATAATTGATCTGGAAAAGTTTATTGACTATTTAAATAAATCAACTGATTTTTTAGAATTTAATAGTACTGCAAATAAAATGAGTATCATCCATTTAGATATGATGGTATATAAAGTACCTGACAGGGATTATTTATTTACTATGGTTAGTTTTAAAGAGACAGCTAGTAACTCAGTGTTGCATTCCAAAAGGATGCATCCAATTTACACAAGAAATAATTTATTTAAAAGTATGTAATACAGGGTTACTAAATTAACTTCAGATGAAGAGCTTAGAGATGAAATTTTATTTAAGACAATAATTTAGGCAGAGAGGGCACCCAGATGAAGTGTTAAAAGTTGATGAGAAAATGTTAGACGGTAGAAACAAAATTCAGGATTGTCAAACTAGAATGGTGTTGATACACAGTAATGAAAGTATTAAAATGTGCTTATTAATAACTGGAAAATGTTGAATGGCAGCAGCAAATTGTTTTCAGTAGTGGGGCCCAGCCTCTATTCATCAACAAAAGGGCTATCAATATGAAATACATTTTGGAAAGAAATGGGTTTGGAAAAAAATTTTGAAAAATAAGGATCTAGAAGTAATTATAACTGCTTTAATTGTAAATAATGGAGATTTATATTGGAGGGTCCACGTTTATATTGTTCCAGTAAAGACAGATCATATCAAGTTTCAAGTATTTACAATTATAACAGAGAATGTGTTGTCTATTATGCATTATGTTTGTCCTGTGACCATTTTATGTTGGAAAAACAGTAAGAAAACTTAAATATACATTTTTTGAACGTGTTACAGCAATTAAAAGCAAGGACCAGTTATATGCTACCTACAGGTATTCTCTTAAATGTAAGAATTTCAAAAAAATTTTAATTGGAATTCTGGAACATATACCAAAAGATTTTTGAGGTGGAAGTAAAGATGATTTGTTGAATTATGAAGAATGTCAATGGCAAATTTTGATGGATTCTTGTGGGGGGAATGGGCTTAGCACTAGTGTTAATTTCTAAAGTATTTTAAGTATTTTAAGTTTTTTGTTGTAAGTGTTGAAGTCTGATAAATCCTTGCTCCAAGTATTGTAAGACAAAAGTACTTACTTCAACATTAAAGATATATCATTTCATCTTGTCTTTGTGGATTATTTAGGAACAGTGTTTTAAGTATTTGTTTTGCATCTGGTTCGAAGAGTAGTCCTCAATTTTACGTACTATATATTAGTATTCTGCTACTTAGAAACATAAGTTTTAGCTCACTGATCCCAAAACAGTACTACATATTAGTTTTAGTTCACTGAGCCCTAATCAGTATAATATATTAACATTCTACTAATTAGAAACATTTAGTACTTTTTAGAGCTCAGTGAAGTAAAACATGCATTAGTTTACTACTGTTTAGGAAGGTACATTATAGTTCACTGAGTCATAAATAGTACTTTGTATATTAGTAGTCCACTAGATAGAAATATATGTTTTACTTCAGTAAGCCATAAACAGTATCATATATTAATATTCTAATACAAATGTTTTAGTTCACTGAGCCCTAAATAGTACTTTATATTAATATTCTACTACTTAAAAATGTACAGTTTTAGGTCACTGAGCTCTAAACAGTACTACGTATTAGTATTCTACTACTTAGAAACAAACATTTTAGTTCACTGAGCTCTAAACAGTACTATATATTAATATTCTACTACTACAAAACATAATTTTTAGTACACAGACCCCAAAATTGTACTATATAGCAACAATCTTCAACTCAGAAGCATTAATTCATATCCAGATTCTACTACTTAGAAACTAATGTTTATTTCACCAACCCCTAAACAATACTATATATCAACTTTATGCTATTTAAATATGCATGTTTTAGTTTACTGAGCTCTAAACAGTTCTATATTTTAATATCCTACTACTTAAAAATATATTTAGCTCACAGAGCTCTCAATAGTATTATATATTAATATTCTACTACTTAGAAACATATGTTTTAGATCCCTGACCCCTAAACAGTACTACATATTAATATGCTACCACTTAGAAACATACATTTTAGCTCACTAATCCCTAAACAATAGTATATGCTAGTTTTCTACTACTTAGAAATATGTGGTTTAGTTTACTGAGCCTTCAACAGTGTTCTGTATTAATATTCTAATACTTAAAAACATACATTTTAGTTCACTAGCCCTAAGCAGTACTATATATTTCTATTGTACTTAGAAACATACATTTTAAGTTCACTGAGTGCTGAACGTACTCTATATTAGTATTCTGAGGTAATCTAGAGCACTTGAGTGAAGTCTGGTATCCCACCTGTGACCCAGAGGGTGACAGGACTAACAAGAAACAGAGTGTAAAGGATAAGTTCAGATAAAATCAATTTATCTAGCAGATCTAGGAGACTCTCTGTCTGATACCCTCCTTGTGGGAGGAAGAAAGACACCTTCTCGAAGTTTATTCAGTTAAGTAGGTAGATAGACAAGTGTCCTTGTTCTAATAATAATGCTCATCCACCTACCTACTTAACTGAATAAAGTACTGGAAACTTCAACAAGATATCTTTATTCTTCCCACAGGGAGGTTATCAGAGAAGGAGAGAGTCTCCTAGATCTGCTAGCAAAAGTGATTTTATCTGGACTCATCCTTTATACCCTGCTTCTATATTTGTATTCTACTACTTAGTAACATACATTTCAGTTCACTGTGACCTAAAAAGTACTATATATTACTATACTACTACTTAGAAATATATGTTTTAGTTTACTAAGCCCTAAACAGTACTATATATTAATATTATACTATGTGGAAGCATGCATTTTAGTTCACTGTGCCCTAAAACTATATACTAGTTTTCTACTAGTAAAAACATAAGTTTTAGTTCACTAAGTCATAAACAATATTGTATCTTAATATTCTACTGCTTAGAAATATGCTATTGCTCATTGAGTTCTAAACTATATATATATTATATATTAGAATTCAAATACTTAAAAACATATGTTTTAGTTCAATGAGCCCTAAACAGTATTCTAAATTAGTATTCTACTATTTATTAACATGCATTTTAGTTCACTGAGCCCTAAACAGTATTATATATTAGTGTAGTAATACTTAGAAATGTAGGTTTTGGTTAACTGAGCTATAAACAGCACCATATATTAGTATTCCATATTAAGAAGCATATATTTAGTTCACTGAGCCCTTAACAGTACTATATATTACTTCTCTACTATTTATAAACATACCTTATATATTGAAAGCGAACCAATAAGGCCACAGATGGAGGTAACCAGTATATGTAACGTTTTATTAAAGAAAATAGTAAATCACGCTAAAAACACTCCATTAACGCTATTAAAAAAAATCCATTTTCGTTTCATCACACTTCATCAGATGTGGGTTAGAATAAAAAGCTGCCCTTTTATATACATTCAAACCTGTGACATCAAAAGCCTTAAGCCAACCAGAATGAATTTCTAATATGAAATAAATTAATTAATTAAACCTTTCAAATTGTAATAAGAACCGTAAAAAAAATGTATATGTGAGTATTATTACCAAAGATAAAATAATTGTAGAATGAATTAAAACACGTTTAGATAAACACAGGATGTTCATGAGTATAAATAAATAAATAAATAAAAATAATAATTATACGTTCCTTGATTCATTTGTGCATCAGAGTCCATGCGCCATCTGCTGGTTAAAAAGAAGCGAATTATATAAGTAGCTATAAAAAGCTATAAAAACCATGGAATATAAATAACAATAAAACCTTTTCATATTTGAATAATAAATAAAGTAGTAAAATCAAAATAAAAGCAATGTTCCAGAAATTTCATACACATAAAAGATGTATGTCAGTATAAAACATTATAAAATATATGTGAACACTATAGTTTAGCTGCTCTCAATTTTATAGATGTAATCTATAGATGTAATTGATCTCTTTTCAAGTGTCCCACATCAAGAGGGACTTACACTTTTAGAGGAAATATACGAAGATGGCACCTTGACAAATGATGAATGTCTGGTACTTTTACAGCTTATAGAATTGGTATTAAAATATAATTATATTTATTTTAAAGGGGAATTTTTCCATCAATCTAAAGGTGTAGCAATGGGTGCAATATGTGCACCCAGTTATGCTAACTTAGTTTTGGCAAGGTGGGAAGAAAAATTTGTACTTGATTCTATATATAAAACCTGTTGGATTCTTTACAAACGATTCCTGGATGACATTTGTGTTTTATGGATTGGTTCCAAAGAAGAGATAACAAACTTCATTGAATATTTAAATAATAGTACTATTTTTTTGAAATTTACTTATAAATTTTCTATGGATAAGTTAGAATATTCAGATGTTGAAGTATTTAAGTGCAATAGAGTTTTTAATTCTAAAATATACAGAAAGAGTTCATATTGTAATTCATACTTGCATTTTTTTAGTGCACACCCCTTTCACTATAAATGTAATATAGTGAAAGGGCAGTTTATTAGAGCCAGTAGAATGACTTCCAATGAAGTAGATTTTACTAAAGAATTAATTGTATTAGAACGAATGTTTAAAGAAAGGAAATATCCAGATGAACATATTTTGAAAATGGAGAAAGAGGTAATTAGAGAGAGGACTGGCAGATATAAACCTATTTTAGGCTTAGGTTTTGACGAACTCCACTCAGGGAATGTAAATATTGGTGAAACTTTTGATATGGCATTGATTCTGGAATATAATGCTACTTCTTTTATGGTCAGGAATGTGATAACTACTGAATGGAATAAATTTCTTTCCTTTACTGATCTTGAAATGCTTAACAAAGACAATTTCAAAGTAGTGTATAAGAATGCAAGGAATTTGTGGTGGTGCTGCGGTAGCGTTGTCGCCTCACAGTTAGACGTTGCCCATTCGATTCTCAGTTAGAGCGTCTTCTGTGTGGCGACATGTGTGAATGGGGGTTCCTTCGCTGAAGGTTGTGCATTAGGCCCGGCAAGCCAGTACATAAAAATCTACTGCCAATCATTAGCCGACCGGAGTTCCGCTGTGGCGACCCCTAAAAGCCGAAAGACACAAACAAACATTACAAAATAATACTAACAACGCCCAAATAGGATATAGTAGAATGAGACATGGAACTTTTAAATGTGGGCATTGTTTACAATGTGAACATATTTTGAACAAAGAATCCTGTATTTTGAAAAGTAGGAAAGTTGAGTTAAAAAGCAAAGATTTCAGTAATTGTGAAACAGCAGGTTTAGTTTATTTAGCCACCTGCCGCCAATGCCAATCTTTTTACATAGGGAAAACAGAAAGAAGGTTAAAGAAAAAAATTTATGAGCATTCCTATGACATCCAAACTAAAAAGGATAACAATGCTTTATTTAAGCATTCTTTGGAATGTCCAAATGCTGTCTTTCTTTTCTTTGTATTAGAAAAAGTAAATACAGGTGGACGTGGCGGCATGTGGGAAGAAACCATTGAATATAGAGAATTGTGGTGGCAAGTGACTTTGCAGGCCAACAAAAGACCAGAATTAAATGAACACATCACTTGCCCCAATTTTAAAATTATGAGCAGCTAAACTATAGTGTTCACATATATTTTATAATGTTTTATACTGACATACATCTTTTATGTGTATGAAATTTCTGGAACATTGCTTTTATTTTGATTTTACTACTTTATTAATTATTCAAATATGAAAAGGTTTTATTGTTATTTATATTCCATGATTTTTATAGCTTTTTATAGCTACTTATATAATTCATTTCTTTTTAACCAGCAGATGGCGCATGGACCCTGATGCACAAATGAATCAAGGAATGTATAATTATTATTAATTTTTATTTATTTATTTATTTATACTCATGAACATCCTGTGTTTAGCTAAATGGGTTTTAATTCATTCTACAATTATTTTATCTTTGGTAATAATACTCGCATATAAAATTTTTTTAAGGTTCTTATTACAATTTGAAAGGTTTAATTAATTAATTTATTTCATATTAGAAATTCATTCTGGTTGGCTTAAGGCTTTTGATGTCACAGGTTTGAATGTATATAAAAGGGCAGCTTTTTATTCTAACCCACATCTGATGAAGTGTGATGAAACAAAAACGGATTTTTTTAATCGCGTTAATGGAGTGTTTTTAGCGTTATTTACTATTTTCTTTAATAAAACGTTACATATACTGGTTGCCTCCATCTGTGGCTTTATTGGTTCGCTTTCAGTGCACCTTTTTCGTGGTTAATTGGATTTGCTTTGTGTACTTTTGCCTGCATTTGGATAGCTTATATATTACTTCTCTACTATTTACAAACATACCTTTAGTTCACTGAGCCTAAATAGTACTATTACTAAGCTACTATTTTGAAACATACATTTTAGTTTACTGAGCCCTCAACAGTAATATACATTAATATTCTACTACTTACAAACATACATTTAGTTCACAAGAGACCTAACCCATCTATATATTAGCTTTCTACTCTTTAGAAGCATACATTTCAGTTTACAGAACTAAACATTAGTATATATTAATATTCCACAACTTAAAAAACGTTTTACTTCACTGTGCTCTAAATAGTACTATATACTAATATTGTAATGCTTAGAAATGTACATTTTAGTTCACTGAGCACTAAACAGTACTATATACTACTTAGAAACAAATGTTTTAGGTCATAGAGCCCTAAAATTCACTATATATATTAATATTTTACCACTTAGAAATATACATTTAGTTCACAGGGACTTAAACCAAACTATATATTAGCTTTCTACTCTTTAGAAACATATGCTTTAGTTCACTGAGCCCTAAACAGTACTATGTGTATTTGTATTCTACTAGTCAGAAACATTCATTTTAGTTCACTGAGCCCTAAACAGTACTATGTGTATTGGTATTCTACTAGTCAGAAACATTCATTTTAGTTCACTGAGCCCTAAACAGTACTCTATATTAATATTCTACTGCTTAGAAAGAAACATTTTAGGACACTGACACCTAAACCACAGTTTATATATTAATATTCTACAACTTGGAAACATACATTTAGTTCACAGAGACCTAATCTGGACTATATATCAACTTTCTACTCTTTAGAAACATACATTTTACTTTACTAAGCTATAAACTGTACTATATAGTAATATTCTACTCCTTAGAAATATAATTCTAGTTCAATGAACCATAAACAGTATTATATATTAATATTTTGTTACTAAAAACCATATTGTTAGTTCACAGAGCCCTAAACTGTACTATATGTCAGTATTCTACTACTTAGAAATATACATTTTTGGTCAGTGAGCTCAACTGCATATATTAATATTCTACTACTTACAAAAATAGGTTTAGTACACTGAGCCCTAAACAGTACTATATATTAGTAATCTATTATTTCCAAACATATGTTTTCATTTTCTGACCCCTAAACAGTATTTTATATAAATATTCTACTACTTAGAAGCAAACATTATAGTTGACTGAGCCCTAGAGCGTGCTATGTGTATTAGTATTCTACTAGTTAGAAAAATGAGGTTTGAAACAGACCATTTTGTCCTGGGACATCTTCAAGTGGGGCTAGACACATAGGTTAGCAGGAACTAAGAGGATAAGGGGAGGATAGGGTTATTTGGGAGGGAGGGATGTTTAGGAGGAAGTAAGGTAAGGGTAGGGAGGGGCTTAGAGGGTTTTGTCAAGTGTAACTGTGGTAGGAGTCACATTTTTGGCGTGAACTTACTAGCTAAGGCAAGGTATGCCCATGACGACCTGTCAGTATTCTGGAAGAGAAGGTAGGCCTCTGGGTACTTATGGGTGGCAGGTGGGTTGTATACATAATGGATATATTACTATGAATGAGGTATGCGTGTATGTGTATGTATAGGTGTATATAGATATATGTTTGTATGGGTCTATGATGCTTGATCGAAATCTCACAATCTCGATCGAGCAACATCGAAACCCATTAAAGCGAAAGTGCACTAGATCAAAAGTGCACTTTCGTAAAAGCCTGTTCTCCGAACCGGAAAAAAAAAACTGCTTTAAACAGTACTTTGCAGGGGGGCAATCCCCCCTGCATCCCCCACACCCCCCTACTTAAATATACTAACTCCAACAACACACTACAGGTGGGAAAAGTATATATATTTCCTTATCCCTACTGTAATACGCTTCGGAGAACCGGCTTTTGCGAAAGTGCACTTTCGATTTAGTGGTTTCGCTTAAATGGGTTTGATCTTCTGGTTGTTGAGAAAGTGAGTTTTCGACAATCAGAAGTAGACCCATTTGATATGTGTGTGTGTGTGTGTGCATATATATATCTATATATATATATATATATATATATATATATATATATATATATATATATGTGTGTGTGTGTGTGTGTGTGTGTGTGTATATATATATATATATATATATATATATATATATATATATATATATGGGATCCGTCAATATGTTTAAAGTTTCACTACTTCGGACCCCACCTCACTGAGCCCATTTGTTCGAAGTAGTGAAACTTCAAACATTGACTTTGGTAGTCACACTACAGTGCGGAATGGGAATATTCGCTTTTCCCTGCTGTAGTGCAATCTCAGAGTTGATATATTTAAGTAGGGGGGGTGTGGGGGCAGAGCCCCCTAACATGGCCGGTGCAGGGGGTCTTGCCCCCGTGCAAAAACATGTTTTAGTGGGGGTTTTTGGGGGGGGTAGCCCGGGGAACTAGACTTCAGTGAAAGTGCACTTTCATTTAAGTGGACCTTTGCTGAAGTGTAGGGTCTTCTGCTCTATTTCGAAGAAGTGTATTTTCGATGTAAAGCAGTAGACCCATATATATATATATATATATATATATATATATATATAAATATATATATATATATATATATATATATATATAAATATATATATATATATATATATATATATATATATATATATATATATATATATATATATATATATATATATATATATATATATATATATATATATATATATATATATATATATATATATATATATATATATATATATATATATGTATATATATATATATATATATATATATATATATATATATATATGTATATATATATATATATATATATATATATATATATATATATGTATATATATATATATATATATATATATATATATATATATATATATATATATATATATATATATATATATATATATATATATATATATATATATATATATATATATATATATATATATATATATATATATATATATATATATATATATATATATATATATATATATATGTATATATATATATATATATATATATATATATATGTATATATATATATATATATATATATATATATATATATATATATATATATATATATATATATATATATATATATATATATATATATATATATATATATATATATATATATATATATATATATATATATATATATATATATATATATATATATATATATATATATATATATATATATATATATATATATATATATATATATATATATATATATATATATATATATATATATATATATATATATATATATATATATATATATATATATATATATATATATATATATATATATATATATATATATATATATGGGTTCACTACATAATCTCGAACTTTTGAAATACCGAATTTCAAAAGCTCGAGACTATAAACCCAAAACCCCTAAATACCGAAACTACACAAGCGCAAAATTTAAAATCCCAAACATCTAACACACATACAGCACACACATACACACAGCTTCCCCCCACAATCAAACATATCACACTACACTACAGATACTCATGTGGCTGCGCCCCCCACATCCTCCTACTTAAATATTCTAATTCCGAGATCGCACAAACAGACACACAAAGCAAACTCACACCCACACGTTAGAGTCCCTCACACACACATCACAGTCACAACATACACTTACACACACTAAATCCCCTCACAAACACACTTACACACACATACTTACCTGAACCACAACACCAGAAGCGCTAATTCAATATCTCCGAACATCGGGATTTTGAATTTCGCGCTTCTGGTCTTTCAGTATTCCGGGGTTTCGGCTACATGGTCTTGAGCTTTTGAAATTCGGTATTTCAAAAGTTCGAGATTATGTAGTGAACCCATAGATATATATATATATATATATATATATATATATATATATATGTGTGTGTGTGTGTGTGTGTGTATATATATATATATATATATATATATATATATATATATATATATATATATATATATATATATATATATATTTATATATATATATATATATATATATATATATATATATATATATATATATATATATATATATATATATATATATATATATATATATATATATATATATATATATATATATATATATATATATATATATATATATATATATATATATATATATATATTTAAAATGTTTCTTCGCCGGCCTGAATGTAGATATAAAGGAGAAAGAAAAAAAAAAACATGGGAGGTGTCTGGATGATCAGTAGGGCAAGTGCAGTTTCAAATCGTTTACATGGGTGGGAAACTATTATAGCAACTTGTTGAACAGGGTAATAACTATAAACAAGACTGATCAGGGTGAGGAGAGTGTTCAGCACATTGAATGCATAGTGGAGGAGGAAGGTAGGATGACCGTAGTCATATGGGGGACGTTGTTTGTTGTGGTTTTCCTCCCCTGCAGTCACAAGGTACTGGCTTGTTTGTTTAATCTTGTGCAGGTAGCATCAGGACTGAATTTCATGCTGTATTTTTGGTAGCTGAGGTTTTTTGGGGAATATGCCTGGTAGTGTTGCAGTCAACTTGCGTAGGGGTTTAGTGGGTGTATATTGAGTAAGTTGGTTCAGTCTTGTAAGCTAGGTGGGGTGTTTTGTGTGGTGGGACTTAGCTTTGAGTTATCTCAGTTTCAGGAGAGACAGGGTTGGGTTATTTTACTACATGCTGGATAGTGTTGGCTTGTCACTGACCCTGTTTTACCTGGTGGCATTGGGCATTTTCAAGTTTTGGTAGTATATTGTTTGGTTAGTTTTGCCTGGTTGGTTTACTGCTGGTGGTGTTTTTGGGGTCGTACAGATAAAGCCATGATGGTGGGTTAATTTTCTTATTGTTTTTAATGGGTAGTTGGTATGGCAAGTCTGCCATTAAATGGAATTTGGAGAGAGATTTCATGTTCATTATTACATGTCATTGGGCCAAAATAATGGGGTTGCAATGTGGCGTGGGAGTATGCAATTGCCTCTACATGGTTTCAGTGCCAGTGAATTTAGTATTCCTGGTACAGTAGCTGGTAATGCCTGGGTAATCATTGTGAGGTTCCCACTGGTTTCGAGGCAGGGTTTATTTAGATCAGGTACAGTAGTCATGCTAGGTTATGAGCTTATGGTTTACTACCTTAGCATAGGTGAGGGGTCAGTGATTTGCTTTCTGCTCTTTAGGTAGTGGGTGGTTTCCTTACTTATGTGATAGGGTTAGAAGGTGATGACTGTGATCCAGCTGGGGTTAGAGAGGAAGGGGTACACTGAATGATGTTTGGCTTTATCCCCTAATGGTGGATTTGTGTTGGAAGTTTTGGTGAAGAGAGGGGGAACAGCCTGATCATTCTGGTGGGCAGAGAAGAGGGGCAGGCTTACCCTCTTCTGTTCCCCCTCTAGTGTTGGATGTGCAATTCAATAAGTTGGGAAGGTAAGTGAATGGCTGCTGCATTGGATAAGTTAATAAGTAAGATGAGCTGCTTATCTGGGTGGCAGAGTAATTAAATAAAGTGAAGGTGAGCAGGGTAATGCTGCCTTATCAGTGCAAAGATAAGTGAGCAAGTGGGTACACTGCTTATCAAGGGTGAGTTGGTTACACTGCCCTTATGGTTATTTTATGTTTTTCTTTCATGGATGTTGTTATCACCTATGCCATGTTTTTGGTTGAAATTTATAATTATTGGTTAACAATCATTTTTATGGAAGTTTAAACACACAACACCAAATGACATTTGACAACCTTTATTATTGAACAGGACAAATATAGTTTAGCTCACTGAGCCACAAATAGTGCTATATATTAGTATTCCTCTACTTAAAAAGATATGTTTTAGTTCCGTGAGCCCTAAATGGTACTATATATTAATAATCTAGTATTTAGAAACACATTTTAGTTTATTGAGCCCTAAACAGTTCTGCATATTAATTTTCTACTACAAAGAAGCATACATTTTAATTCACTGAGCCCCAAACAATATTATATACTAATATCTTACTACTAGGATATATACATTTTAGTTCATGGAGCCCTAAACTGTACTATTAATCGGGTCTATGTTAGATATTCAAATGCTTAAATGTTCGAATCTCTAAAGGTTGACCTTTAGAGATCGAATATTTAAGTGTTTGAATTTTAATAAAAATTAAAAAAAAAAACAAATTGGGAAAAAAAAAACTAAAGGGTGTAAGCAGGGGGGCATGCCCCCCCTGCACCCCCCACACCCCCTCCGTTACTTAAATATACCAACTTCGAGATTGTGCTACAGTGTAGGGAATGGGAAATTTTCCTTTCCCGCACTGTAGTGCACTGAAGTGTGATCTCGGAGTTGGTATATTTAAGTAGCAGGGGTGGTGCAGGGGCTTGCACCCCTTTACCTTTTTTCTTTTTCTTTTTTTTAACATTATTTTTATTACTATTCAAACATTTAAATGTTCAATCTCTAAAGGTCAACCTTTAACCTAGCACTTAAAACCATTTTATATATATATATATATATATATATATATATATATATATATATATATATATGTATAAATATTCTACTTAAAAACATTAAGTTCACTGAGTCCTTAACAGTACTATATATTAAAATTCTACTACTTAGAAGCATACATTTCAGTTTACTTAACCCTCAACATTGCTATATATTTGTATTCTAGTATTTTAGAAGCATATATTTTACATTACTGAGCTCTAAAGAGTACTATATATTAATATTCTACTACATAGAAGGTATACTTTACTTCACTGGGCCCTAAATAGTACTAAATAGTAGTATTGCACTATTTATAAACATAGGTGTTTGCTGATTGAGTCCTAATCATACTATATATTTGTTTTCTAATATTTAAACAAACATACATTTTAGTACACTGAGACATAAACAGTGCTATATATTAATATTCTACTACTAAGAAACATATGTTTCTAAATAGTAGAAAAGTAATATATAGTACTGTTTAGGGCTCTATGAATTTAATGCATGTTTTTAAATAGTAGAATATTGATATATTGTACAGTTAAGGGCTCAGTGAACTAGAATTTATGTTTCTTAGTAGTTGAATATTTATATATAATACAGTTTGGGGCTAAGTGAACTAAAATTTAGGTTTCTAAGTAGTAGAATATTAATATATAGTAATGATCAGGGCTCAGTGAACTGAAACATATCTTTTTAAGTAGTAGAATATTAATATATACTACTATTTAGGGATCAGTGAACTAAAATGTATGTTTCTAATTACTGTAATAAAACTTATGTTTCTATGTATTATATAGTACTGCATAGGGTTCAGTAAATTAAACATATGTTTAAAGTAGTAGAATATTAACAAATAGTATTGTTTATGTCTTAATAAGCTAAAATTATGTTTCTAAATACTAGAATATTAAAATATAGCACTGTTGAACATGAGTGAAGTAAAACATATGTTGTGATCCACTGAGCCCTAAATAGGACTATGTGAATAAAGATTCACCCTATGCAGTACTATATAGTAATATTCTAATACATAGAAACATGTTTTATTTCACTGAGCCCTAAACAGTATTATATGGCAATATTATAATACATACAAACGTAAGTTTTAGGCCACTGAGACAATAACAGTACTTTGTATTAGTTTTTACTACTTAGAGTCAAACACTTTAGTTTACAGAGTTCTAATCAGTACTATATCTAATATTTTTGTACTTAGAGACACATTTTTGCTGACTGAGCCCTGAAAAATACTATACAATAGTTTTTGATATTTAGAAACATACATTTTAGTTCACTGAGTCCTCAACAGTATTGCATATTAGTATTCTAGTACTCAGAGACATGCATTTTAGTTTACTGAGCCCTAAAAAGTGCTGTATATTAATATTCTTCTACTTAGAAACATAAATTTTAGTTCACTAATCCCTAATCAGCACTATATTCTATGGCTTAGAAGCATATTTTTAGCTCACTAAGCCCTAATCACTGATCAGTACTATATATTTGTATTCTGCTCTTAGAAACCTACATTTCAGTTTGCTGCGCCCTAAACAGTACTATATATTAATGTTCTACTATTTAGAAACATACTTTTTAGGACACTGAGCCCGAAACAGAACTATATATTAGTTCAGAGAATTAAAATGTAATTTTCTAAATAGTGGAATACTAATTTATCTTACTGTTTGGGGCTCAGTGAACTAAGCATATGTTTTTAAGTAGTAGAATATCACTATATAGTACTGTTTAGGGCTTAGTGAACAAAAACATTGGACTTGATCCTCATGCAGCTGTATCTAAGTATAAATATATATATATATATATATATAGTACTGTTTAAGGCTCTGTGAAATAAAACGTTTCTAAGTAGTTGAATATTAATATATTGTTTTGTTTGGGGCTCAATGAACTAAAATGCACATTTCTAAATAGTGGAGTATTAATATTTAGTACTGTTTAAAGGTCAGCGAGTAGCATAGTGGCACAAAGCAGTTAGTGCTGCTGCCTCACAGAGTTTTGTAGTCAGTCTGACTCTTAAATGGAGCGCCTTCTGTGTGCAGGGTATGTCTTCCATGTGCCTCTTTGGGTTTTTCCAAGGTGCTCTTGTTTCCCCTCATATCCCAAAGATATTCTACAGTTCAAATGGTGATCGTTCATGCTGTCTGTAGGTGTTGTGTGTGTGTGTGTGTGTGTGTGTGTGTGTGTGTGTGTGTGTGTGTGTGTGTGTGTGTGTGTGTGTGTGTGTGTCTGTAGGTCTGCCCATGCACCCTATATTAGAATTGTAGTTTTTTCTGGGAATACTTTCTCTGCTTTTTGTCCACTGAGTGCCAAGATGTAAAATGGCTCCTGCTTGACCCAGAATGAGAAACAAATAGGGTCAAAAATAATTAATTTTTATCTCTCACTGCAAACCCTTTAACAAACTGCATGAAGAATCCCTGTCTGTGATGCACACATTTCCACAGCCCAGAAGAGACCCAACACTGGCTTATCTGGGTAGGAAAGCATAAAGAGGGCATTCTTTTAATGACCCTACCCAATGGTGGTGGTCTGGGTGCATAGGCTAATGTAATCAATTCACATGTTTCCATATTAGGAATTGAGTGATTCATATAAATCAACTCATTTACACAACTTATTTGTATGTGGTAAGTACATAATTACTGTGGACATGCAGCACACTCTAACATCATATTTCAAAAAACTACTTTTTTGTAAGTTCATATAAGGAAGGAAGAAAAGCAATTTGATGATGCTTTGTGCACAAATTAAGTACTTGATTTTTCCTAAGTATCAAAAACTTCAGAGGTGATTGTGTAAAGTAGCAAGGCTTGTCCCCCATATAAAATACCATTTACACCGGATGTAGATTTAATATTTCTAATAAAATGTTTGAAATAAATAATAAACATTCTGCTGTAATTGCACGTTTCACTATATTGTTTTTTTTTTACCTAAGGATTTCATAGGAGGTCATTACAGCTTCATGAGGATCAAGTCCAAAAGACCATGTCCTCCTAAACTACCCATACAGATCTTAAATGTTTTTACATTTTCTGCCTGCCTTACTTCTGGTAGCAACTTATTCCATTTGTTTCTAACCCTAAACTGAAAAAAGAAACCCCCTGCCCTTAGATTTAATGTGTATTTTTATTTTAGTTAAGTTGCTATTTCTGATAATGGATGGTAAAAGAGATACCCAGATCATTCTCCTTGAGTAAATCAAGCAAACTTTTATAAACCTAGATTAGGTCCCCCAAAATATTTCACAGCAGTGCTGAGTCAAGTTGAGTGTGCAAAGATGGTCTTCATATGTTAGTCCTCTTACTGGCCATATACGTTTTGCACGCTTCTCTGTATTTACTCAATGCACTTAATATCGTCCCACTATATGAACAGAATCCCAGTCCATACTCAATTATAGAGCTTATAATACTCTTGAATAAGGGCAACAAACTGTCACAACCCCTAGATGTAATAGTGTAGGTTATAATTCTCATAACTGTAAAGCATTTCATAACTCTTCTGTTCTAATGTCCTTTAAACTCAAAGTCATTACGTACTGCTTCATCCATGTCCTCATAGTATGCACATAACGAAGTACTGTCTTCCTTTAAATTATATGGCTACCCAGCATCTCCTTTAGCAAAGTGCATGGCCCTGCACTTCTTGAATTTAAATGGCACCTGGCCTGTGTGTAAAGTTCATCTGTGTATGTCTGTACTGCTGACTGATACATATTATTAGTCATGAAACACCGCCAATTTAGCTTCATCCTCATATTTGACTTCCTGCACCTCCTGCTTAATGGAAAGGTGGACACGAAGACCTGGAATAAGAAAGGTCCCAACAATGACCCCCTGAACAACACCCTGTTTCATTCCATACTCCTCAGAGAAGGCTCCTTCATGTTTCACCCTAGACCCTCCCCCCAGCCAGTTGGCAATCCAGTTGATTAAAAACAAATTGCAACCCTAATTCTGGAGGCAGCTATTACTGTGCTGTGTAAGACACAATTTGATTCCTTTAATCTCGTGATTGTATTTCTTATCTGCTAATTGATCCATCATTCTTGTACATTTTCTCGCGAGAATTTCCAGTAAGTTAGAGATACCTATCTTAGTGAAAGTAAATGTTTAGATTAAGGTACAATAAAATACTTTGGCAAGCAGTTACAGCTTTCAAATGAAGTGGTTAACTTATGCAGAAAGTATTGAAACTGTTTATTATGTGACAATAGTCTTAGAAATTATCTGCCCAAATTTTTTTTATATTATCTTGTTATAAATACAATATTCCTAGGGACATTCTTATATATAACTAGTTTCTACAAGTCTGCACACTTTAGGTTCACTTCTATTTAAAAAGGCCATGAATGACCATAGGCATCACCAGCTACATAATAAAACTGATTCTGGCCAAATATGAGGAATTAACGCCAAATCACATTTCATTAGAAAGTTTTCTACCTGTTTCACAGAAAGAACTGTGTGTTGCATTTCAAGCACTTAAAATAAATACTACATTGATTGCACAGTAACAGCATTAATTTCCATAGATTCTAAAACAGTTTGATCTGGGGCAAGATGCTGAACCAGAAATTTTATATTTTAAAATATCCTGGTGACAATCAATTTGCTAGACTGAGAAGTTATCAGAGGGAGGGCATATTGCTTCAGATATAAAGTCTTTTTTGCATTAAGGCCATCTGTCAGATAGCCTTATAATACATCACTATTTAATCCATTGAATGACTATGGGAGTATTCATAGTCATATATGAAGTCTACAAGTGCAAGCTGTTTACATGCTTTGCAAGACCTTTATGATTCATAGACCCCCTTCCCCACAACCTTGTGTCACCACTTTGCGGTCCAGCAAGCGAGGTTTGAAATTCCAATTGCAAATGTGTTACTCTTTGGGAGGGGATCTCTGTAAATGATCTTCCTGGCATGCTGCCCAGCTGCTGCATTTGTGCAGATCAGGATTCATAAACACCTGAACTATGTAGGTGTGGACAGGGAAGGCACAAAAGCCTCTTCACCCTGCATGAATAGCCAATGATGATATGTAATGCTGTGTGTAAAAGTGGAGTCTGTTCAAGTGTGTATGTGTGTGTGTGTGTGTGTGTGTGTGTGTGTGTGTGTGTGTGTGTGTGTGTGTGTGTGTGTGTGTGTTCTAAGATGGGGCAGTGCCTGTATGTGATCCTGTTGGCATCTGCATTACACCACAGGTGGTAGGTGCTCCACTGTGTACTACACAGTACAGTGATTCATAAGTTCATAGGTAGGTACTAGGCTATCTGCCCGAGGGCATTTATAAGCCTAGCCAGAGTGTGTCAGCTATCATCGCCCCATTGATTAATTAACTGATCCTCTGTCAAGCAGAGCCAATGAAGTGATCCCAGGGGTGTATTTTGTGTTACCCATCCACTCTTCAAGGTTTCTCTTGAAGAGTCTTAGTGAGGGGCTCTGCCTAATGTAGTCTGGAATTTTGTTCCAAAGCATGGGGAGTCTCTGTGACAGGAATCTATCCCTCCAGCATGTTCTATTCATTGTTGTGGCGAGGTTTAGCTTTAGGTGGAGCATGTCCATCAATTCTGAGTTGGACATGGCTTTGTAAGTCAGGCAGAGATCACCTCTGAGTAAGCAATACGCCATTGAGTACAGCCGGATTTTTTCAATCGGGCTGCATAGCACATATGTTTGAGGCCAGTAATCCTCTTGGTGAGGTACTTTTGTGGTCTTTCCAGCTGTTGAAAGTGTCTTGTGAGGAATATCCCAAATGGGGCATTGTACTCTATGATGGGTCTAATAAGTGATGAGTAGAGAGGCACTATGACCTCTTTATTTCTAGATGTGAACCCTTTAGTAATTAGATGGGCCACATAGAAGGATTTCCTAACGACTTTGGCAATATGATTGTCAAAGGAGAGATTAACTGGGTCCCCAGATCTCTTATTACCTCTTCTGTATTATGTGGGCTGCCATCTATGTGGTAATTCGTGGGTGTTTTGTTTTTCCCAAACGGGATGACTAGGCATTTTTTGGCATTTAGCTTGAGGCCATGACTTTGACACCAGGTGTCCGTCTCAGTAAGGCCCTTATGGAGGATGTCCGTGTCAGCCAGAGAGTCAATTATGGCTTCCAGTTTGCAGTCATCTGCGAACTTGGTTATCCATAGTCCTCCTGTGTTTGCCTGTACTTCTGAGAAGTATATGCCAAACAGTAGGGGTCCCAGGACCAAGCCTTGCAGGACACCACTTGTGACTGGTTTAGAATCGGACCTGGAGCCTGCTATTCTTACCGTGTGACTTCTGTCTGTAAGCCAGTTGGTAACCCATCTCGTGACATAGAGGTTTATGTTCAGGCTGCTGAGTTCTTCTGTAATACCCGAGTGGGGAATGGTCTCGAAAGCCTTGGCGAGGTCAAGGTAGGCTGTGTGAACCACCTTTCCCTCATCTATGGCCTTGGTGACTGCCTCGAAGAAGTCAACCAGGTTTAGTAGGTATGATCTGCCCTTAACAAAACCAAACTGGGTCGGGTCAAGTGTTTGGAGCTTCCCAATGTCTTTGATAATGAGTTCCATGATGATGCGCTCCATAGCCTTGCAGACCAGGCTAGTCAGGCTTATGGGGCGATAGTTACCAGGGTCAGTTGTGGCCCCCTCCTTTGTGGAGAGGCATAACCATTGCTGTGTGCCATTCTATGGGCATGCAGCCTGTGGAGAGGCTGAGGTTGAACAGCATGTTTAGGTGGAGGGTTAGTTTGTTCTGTAGTTTGTGCAAGACGCAGCCTGAGACACCATCTGGTCCCATTAACGCTGTGTTTTTGGCTTTTCAAAGGGCTGTTTTCACCTGTGCATCTGTGATTTTTGGGACACTACACTTTTCCGGTATTGTTGTGGGCCCTTTTGGGGGTGAGAGGGGGGTGAAGTTTGCACTGAATCTATCTGCCAGGATGTTGGCAATATCAGTAGGTTCAGTATATTTTGTGCTATTTTGCACTCGTTCAGTGCATATCTGCGATTTGCTACTTAGATTCTTAACATAGCTAAAGAAGGCTTTGTGGTTATCTTTTGAATCCTTGGCTATTTTTCTTTCGAAGTTAGCCTTGGATGACTTCATGAGGGATCTTAGTTTCTTACTGATACTGATCAGGGATGTCTTTTCTTCTTGGGATTTGCTTTTTTTCTGAACTACTTTCCTCCTTCTATTGTATAGCTTGTTTATGAAGGGGTCCACCAAACTAGTTTCCTTCTCTTAGAGGAGTGAGTCTTGGTTTTGCTATGGATGGCATGATCCATGCATCCTTGTAGGTGCTCATAGAGTGCATTTGTAAAGGTTTCTGCATCTTGGGCAGCGTTATCCTTTAGCATGGGGGCTGTGAAACTTACCACATCTGTCAAGTAAGGTGAAGTTTGCTTTAGAAAAGTTTTTTACTGTGGTTTCCTTAGTTGGGGGTGGGGGTGGGGTGTGGACATCCAGAGTGATTAGTTTATGGTCTGATCTAACCAGTGACGGGTTGACCTCCTGTGTGCAACACCTGTCGCCCGTGTTGGTGATGACCAGGTCCAATATGTTTTCACCTCTGGTAGGGGATTTTACCAGCTGATCCAGGGCATTTGAGTTGATGAATTCCAGGAAGCTCTGGGCCTGGGAGTTTGTACTTGAGCAGTTTTCTCAGTGAATGGTAAGTAGTGAAATTTCCAAGTAAAGAGATGTTTCATTTTAGTATTTGGATAACTATGAATCACTGCTTAGCACTACAGTGCAGATCATTTTATCAGTACAAGGTGATTCATCCTATGTTATAAATTAGAGAATGACAGATTGAGAGATACCTTGCATAAGTAAGCCATCATCTTCCCAATATTAACACCAACATCCACAAGAGATGTATCAACCTTGGAAGCATGTCCATTTCTGGTAACATTCATTGGGCTGCCCAGTGACAGAGGAAGGACCACTTAATGATATGAACCCCTCAGGGATCTATCTTTGAAAACATGTACTGTAATGCAGTGCATTACTGGGTCTACATGCAGAGGCATCACCCTTCCAATGAAACTGAGACCACATAGCTATCCTGCATGAAGCATTAAATGAAATGTTCCAACATCATGTATAAAAGAAGTAGGGATAACAAGCAGGTCTACATGATCCCCACACTGAGTGTGAAGGAAGCCAAACCCACTCAGTCAAATGTGATGTAGCATTAAAGGTCACTCAACCCAACCTATCCCAGTAAAGACATAATGGTCAGCCCACACAGTCTATAGGTTTATATCCATAAACAAATCATGCCTGTTTACAAAACAAGAGGGTCTCCAAAACA
Source organism: Protopterus annectens (assembly GCF_019279795.1). Taxonomy (NCBI): domain Eukaryota; kingdom Metazoa; phylum Chordata; order Ceratodontiformes; family Protopteridae; genus Protopterus; species Protopterus annectens. The sequence continues at coordinate 415,492,214 of NC_056750.1, read as the reverse complement.
GTTTTCAGCCTAAAAAGCAGCACATTAACTGACATTTTGGCTTCCAAGTTAAAAATCAAAATAAGCCACTATGAATTTGTTGATTTTTTTTTCCCTCTGACTTCAGAATAAATATGATAACAGTCTCCAATTATTGTGGAGGCCATGCTTCACCAAAACATGCGGTTACAAAACTGGAGAAGGTGAGAAGCAAGCTCTTCACTAAGCACTTTATAGAGATCAGAACTAAGGCCAGCAAACCCAAGAGTTTTACCTGAATAAAGTATTAAATGTCTCAGCTTCTCTAAGAAAATTGGACAACTGAGGAGGAAAACTGGAAAGCCAAGGAGGAATGACACTGCATCAGTAACACTATCAACACCAGATTTCTGCACACATTACTGTACAATTTTCTTCTGCATACTTATTATTGGAGAACAAATACTTCTGAAATAACATGCAAATTATTATCCAATAATTCTGGGATAAAATAACTTGGTATCTGCTCCCTCCTGTCTGCACATATTCTGTTTGACTATTCCTACTCCAGCAAAATGCATAGGACCTTACACAGGGCATTGGTTACTCCTACCAGGCAGGCACAAACCAGTTATATATGTTTTTTTTTCCTGAATGAAAAAAGTGAGTTATGCCTGCCTTTTGAAAACAGAAATACATTTTTCAGATTGTTCTTTTATTAGAACTGTTCACCAGTTAACATAGAACACAACTCTAAACCATAACCTTGACCCAAAAACTCTAACTCTAACCCTAATACCCTAATCCTAGTCCTAAAACTCAAACCCTAATCCTAACCTTAACCCTAAAAACCTTAATCCTAACCCTAAAGCTCTAACTCTAGCCCTAACACTAAAACTCCTTCTAACCCTAAAAACCTAACCACATGACAATATTTAGTTAGCATAACATTCAGATAGGATACTTTCACAGAACAACTTCTCATCTGGAAGGAGTAAGCATAGCCCTTGCCTAGCGTCTTAGCTTACTCCCTGTATAGTACTTTGTTTCTTCAACTCTGGAAGTCAAGGCAGAGGGACATATGCACCTCATACTCAGGTATACTCAAGAATCGCTCACTCTATTGCTTTTTGTGCCTTCAATATACTGAGAGCTAACACTTCCTTTTGATAACAATTTGCCTTGTCCATAATAGATAAACTCTCCCAGCTAGGCATCAACCTGTATGTTACCAGATGAGTAGCTAAATGACTCACTGATAGAACCCACTCAGTCAAAGTAGGGGAAGCCACCTCTAGTAGTAGACCTGTAATGAGCGGTGTTCCCCAAGGATCAGTCTTGGGGAATCTACTGTTTGAGATATACTTTTCTGAGGTGCAAGCCAAAACCAGTTGTCTGTGGCTGACCGAGTTTGCAGATGACTGCAAGCTGGGCGCTGTCTTAAATTCCCCTAGTGATGTGAACATCCTCCAAGAGAGCCTTACCCAAACTAATGACTGAAGCATGGCCTCAAACTGAATGCCAAGAAATGCATCATTATCCCCTTTGGGGAAAATGTCATCCACACTAATTATCACATTAATAACAATGTACTAAGCATGCAATCAGTCGTGAGGGACTTGGGCACCCAGGTTGATAGCAACCTGACTTTTGACCACCACATTGTCTCTGTTGTACAGAAGGCTTTCTACATGGCTCACCTCATAAATAAGTGTATTTCATCCAGGAACAAGGAGGTCATAACGTCCCTGTACTCCTCCCTTATCAGACCCATTATCGAGTGCAATGCCCCGTTCGGCATGTACCTTGCCAAACACATGCAGCAGTTAGAGAGATGACAGAGGTTCCTGACCAGGAAAAGCCAGGGTCTCAAACACCTATCCTATACAGATAGGCTAAAAGCACTGTCCTTCTACTCAGTCTCATACAGACTGCTCAGAGGTGACCTGTGTCTGGCATACAAGGCCATTTCAGACCTAGCCTTGATGGAGTTGCTACATATCCGTAAGACAAACTCCACTCATGCAACCCGCACGCAAGGCCTTAACCTGGTCTGTGACATTAATAGAACTTGTTGGCAGGATGGATTTGTCTCCCAAAGACTCTCCCATCTGTGGAATAGACTCCCTCTCCATGTCAAGCAGAGTACCTCTCTAGCCCTCTTTAACAGGAACCTGGACGACTGGATGGGAAACAGAAAATATACCCCTGGTATCCCACCTGTGTCACTGCTGGACAGGGGAAACAGGTGCTGACTTTGAGGGAACATGGGTGAAATTCTTGGCTAGGCTTATAAGGGCCTCCGGACCAATAGCCTATTATCATCCTATGACTCTATGAACCTATAAAGATGCTGCACCTTTCATCTGTCTTTATTTATCCTAACCACATCCCAGTGCTAACATTATCCAACCAAGAATTCTTTCACTGCCAGTCATTTAAAGACAAAAGATTCTGGTGGAAGTGCATTGCAATGTACTCTAAACAGTGGCTTATACACTAGCCTAACATGAAGAAGACACTGTTTACTATCACTGGAGATGCCCTCCATAATAAGCCCCTGTCCTATCCAGTTGCCATGGTTAACTGCACCAAAGCTGGGAAACAGTCAACGAGTTCTACAAGATATGTTATGGTCCCACCAAAAGCATCACAGACTCCAGTAACAAGAATTATTTGGCTCTTCCTTCTGCATCCATCACGACTCAACCAACTTCATGGATTATGCATGCTTTTCCTACCTAATCAGTCCTGCATCCCCACCTATCAAACAAAGAACTGAGTACCACATTCTATTTCCTTGCTATTGTTTTTCTGTGCTCTACATTGTTTTCATTAGCTTTACCACAAACAAAGAACAAAACAAGCCACAAAATACACCTGAACAATCCAAACCCAAGCCACAGGATCTGGACCGCAAAAATACTCTCTTAAAAAATTCACATTAATTTAACCCACATTAAGTGCTTTCACCCTGCAAAGGGACTTCATCAAAGTGGAAAAAAACATTTTATCACAAAGCTAGTTATGCTCTGTCTGGGTTATAACAAGGCTGAGAACACTGACACCACACAAGATGTCCTTAGCTGTCATAATCCCGGTAACAACATACCCTGATGTGTCCTTCTCATTCTAGCCACAGATATCATTAATGAACAAAGCCTGGTCCTTAGCCACCATAATCCTGCTTATAGCATCCTCTGATGTCCCCTCCTCATTCTAGCCACAGATATCATTAATGAACAAAGAGAGGTCCTTAGCCACCATAATCCTGCTTACAGCATCCTCTGATGTCCCCTCCTCATTCTAGCCACAGATATCATTAATGAACAAAGTGTGGTCCTTAGCCACCATAATCCTGCTTACAGCATCCTCTGATGTCTCCTCTTCATTCTAGCCACAGATATCATTAATGAACAAAGAGTGGTCCTTAGCCACCATAATTCTGCTTACAGCATCCTCTGATGTCCCCTCCTCATTCTAGCCACAGATATCATTAATGAACAAAGAGTTCCACAACTGACCTGGTAGCTGAATAACATGAAGCAGAATGCCAATTCACACCACCTACTCCATGATCATATGCACTGAGACAAGCATGTCTTATAGGCAAGCCAGAAATGCACCCCTAAACCCTTAAGTAAGACCCAGTACTTCCTTCTTGACTTCATCCTCCAAGTAATTGACATTTGTTATAACGAACTTAACCTCATTTAGTCTGAAAAGCAAACATCAATGCCTTAATAACCACCAGGTACAAGAAATTCTGTCAATATGCAGTGGATTCCCTGATTCTACTAATTTCTCCAGCCCATAATCTCTATACAACAATACTGACTTCCAAACCAACAGGAGGTAGAGATGGAATAAATATTCCATGTCATATTGCTGCCCAGTCAGATAGTGCTACATCAGACTGCACAAGCCAGACTGGCTATTCTCTCTGGTACTACTCACAGATTCATAGATTCTAAGCCTAGCCAAGTTTTCCAGTAAGAATAATCATGTTGTGTATCCAAATAAGACATTAAGGGCCAGGCATGTATAAGCTATCTCTATTATAAGGGACATCGGTGCCAGGCCTGGTGTAAATGTCCTATTCCACATCCACTGGTCTAGGTTGTGCTTAAACTGGGTAATAATTGAGCTCAGCTTCACACGAATGGGAAGCCTGTTCCATAGAAAGGGCAGTCTCTGGGACTCATATCTGTATCTCCAGCATGTTCTGTTTAAATCACAGACAAAATTCAGGTCCCTACACCTTGTATTTCTGGTACTTTTTGACTTACGAATATATAGGAGATTTATAAGTATGAGATTTGTGGATGCCTTGCAAGCCAGCAATCTATAGTAGACTGAGTAGAGGGAAAGGGCTTTAAGGTGCACTGCTTAAGGCAGGTTTGTTATGCCTTGTATTCTTTTAGTAAGGACCTTCTGAGGTCACTCTAGTTGCCGCATATGCCTGGTCAGGTATATACCAAAGGGAGATTTGTACTCTATGATTGGTTTGATAAGGGTGGAGTACAGTGGGATAATGACCTCTTTGGATCTAGATACTGCATCCTTACTTATATGCTAAGCAACATAAAAGGATTTCCTTACCATTATGTCACATCAGGTGACAGAATCAAGTCAACATCCCTGAGAAAATTTCTCAAGTAATAATGCCATGAAATAAAATTGTTTTAAGTAAGTGGAACATCCCCACACCCCTAAACTTATATATATATATAATATATATATATATATATATATATATATATATATATATATATATATATATATATATATATATATATATATATATATATATATATATATATCAATATATCTATATATATATGTGCTCTGCAGTCACACAGCACTGGGGAAAATTGCAAACTGCATTGTTTTGAATGAAATTTCTACTAACTTTGCAGCATCAAGACACTTTGAAAGTGCCTCTGTACACTTGTCTACCATCTCTGTCCTGTCCATTCCATGCTTCTAACAGCATCACACTGATAGTTGCATAACATCTAGTCTCATGCCCTCCAGCACTGCACTCATTGAGTGGAATACCACTGCAAGTTATCACCCAATAACATTATCTTTAGCCAGCAATCATCAGCATTGCCCATTAATGTGTTAGATCTTTCTGTCTATTGTCCATCCTGTCTGTAGCCCTCAATGTACTGATCAGCAGTTCTGCACTTCAGTACATGCTACACATTACTGCTTTTTGAACATTTGCAGTGTGAAGGTTGAGAAGTACAGAGAAGTTAAAATATTTGTGTGTGAAGTTCATTTCTAATATGCTTTCACAGCAAGAATAAAATATTCAGAATGTCCTTCAGTATGTAACTCTTAGCTTGCTTTCTGCTTAATGTTAGAAAGTGCTGACAGAGTTAAGAAAGTATAAAATTTGTTCTGAGTAGAATGTTCCTTCATGGAATCCGGAATATGTGCTTGATATTGAATGTCATAAACAAGCAGTCATGAGATCTTAGTTAGCAAAATTAATGATGTAGCTTTCATTTCTAATTGGTCATGGCAGACTTATAATTGTTACAACAATATTGTTACTAATCAAGAAAAAGTATAAATTGTATTGATTTTTGTCACTCGGGTAGAGCAGGATCCAGCACTAGGCAACCTAGGCAGTTGTCTAGAGTCTGCTGGCTTTTTTTGGGGGGGGGGGGAACACTGGCAGGGCAGGTGCCACAAAACTTACATTTCTTCTTTAAGGACGCATGCGGAGTAAGTCATTAGTAGCATATGTGCATGCATCCAACACATGTACATTTAATCAGCACAGCAGTTATGAAGAGTTTCTGTTTGAACAGAAAAGGTTATAGTTGTCAGAGCAACTGGAGGATTTTGAGCAGCAAAAGGAACAGATGTGTGCAGAACAGGTTACAGTTGCAATTCCATGAAACAGAAGATGATTTTGAATGGGGTGTGTGGATGTATGTGAATGTGTGAAATGCCACAGTTAGGATGGCAGGTTAGTAACCTATTCAGGCTCAAACCCTGTACCTTGATTACAGAATACTAGAACCTGAATCCTCTACACCAACTACCAAACTGTCATCAGCAGGGCTATTTTCAAGGACTGTTGAGTTTCAGTATATTTTCAATGACTGTTGAGTTTCAGTATATTTTTAAAGAACGTTGAGTTTCTGTGCATATTTTCAAAAACTGTTGAGTTTATGTGCATTTTCAAAGAATGTTGACTTTCTGTTCATTTTTTTAAATGTAACATGGGAAATTTATTCTTCAAGAGCAGCAGCAGGCACAAAATTTGTACATGAAACACTAACACATAACATTGTTTGCCAAACAGCAACCTCATCATTAGTTGTAGATCTCTTTAATGTGGAATTATTAGGATGACTTTTACTTCTGCAGATATAGTGTATATTGACTGATATTTGTAGATTGTAATGATAGAAATTTGAGTAGCCTAGAAATTTGAGTGGCCTATTTTTGTTGAAATGTTCTATAATGGGTAGTTTTGTCATTATTGTTTCATATGTTTTGTTTTATTGACTACTAGAAAAATATTCAAACCTACAAATTTAAAACACTCTAACAAGTGGTGCTGTGTTATATAAGGAATATGATTTAATACAGTCAGGATGGTGTATCAAAAACACATGCATGGATGCATGGTCCTACAAATGTGTGCAAGGGGCCTATGGTTTGAAAACAGCCCAAAGGTAAACTTAATCTGCCACTGGCAAAATGCATTTTCTTTGAATGTGGTTTCCATGCTGTTTCAATGAATGTGAGTTGCAAGGGCAGAGAAGCTTTCTGTTCATGCTAAGTCTGTTTTCATTGTGAGACTGTATTGTTTTGTTTAGCAAATAGCTATCAGTGTTTGTGCTATGAAATTTGAAATTAAAGTTTTAAATATCTCTAATCATTGTAGAAGTAGATAAGAAAATGGTATGCACACTGACAGGTTTGAACAGTGTTTATGGTAACTGGGTAGAAATAGCCAAGTAATCGAACACTGGAATGGCTGGGGATGCTGCAATGGGGGAGGGCCCTAATCCACTATCTTGCCTAGAGCTCTATTTGACCATGATCTGGCTCTGAACTCAGATTTTTGATTGCCTCATCTCCCACATACACACCTTTCTTTGTAATAAAGGAGATAATTATTATCTGCCGAATTGTATTGTGTTAAAGTTATTTGGCACCTTAACAGTTTGGTGCTGTGACATGGATTTATTTGTCTGCTGCTGCATATGAAACTATTGTTGGGCCCATTGTAACAGGTTTGCTATCAAGCAGAATTCTGATCAGTGGCAGATCCAGGAATCTACAAAAGTTGGGGGCCAGTCTGGTTAGTTGACTACTGGGGTGAGATTCAAAAAGTGGGACAGGGGGTTTGACTTCTCACTCCATGAAACAGCAGAATTGTCGACTGAGTCATCCTGCTTGATTATTGTGCCCAGAACATCATCTGTAATCTCTCCTGATTCCATTATCTTCACCAGTCCAACAAAGTCTCTTAATTCATTCTATACTGAGACAGCTAAACTCTTCTCATTTGTATCATCCACAACACAGGCATCTTTATCTGCATTCTGATAATCCATAGCGAACAAAGGTTTCTCCACCTTCTTATTTTCCACCTCCAAACTCTAACTTTTCTTTCCTTCTCCATGCTGCTGCTTCCTTTAGGTATATTCCTTAAACACACACACACATACACACACACACACACACACACACACACACACACACACACACACACACACACACGAACACACTCATATACACATGTAATAACCTCATCTGCATGGAATGTGGAAAAAGGGTACTGTGTCTATATCTCTGTATTGATCTTTCATACATGTATTTTCCATAGATAAATAGATAGCTATAAGAAATACTTACAGCTTCAGATAGATAGATAGATATAAGAAATGCTTACAGCTTCAGATAGATATAATGTTTACATCTTCAGAACAATCAAACGGTTTTACTACAAAATTGTCTTTTGACAAAATATATGAATATCTTAACAGATGTCATCAAGGCCAATGAATATAGGTAGTTTTCTGGCCAACTCCCTCCCCAAACTGACATCACCACCTAAAAACCCACACATCCACACATCCTGTGATTACACATATCCCCAGTCCTTCCCCTACCCATACAGAAAGTAAAGGCTAAAACAAGGAAACAGTACATGAGTCAAGTCTCTTGCTGTGAGCTGTAAAAAGAAAAAAAATGTTGGTAAGTTGAAAGAGAAGCATAAACATTTTCTGATTTTAACAAAATAGTGCATTGCGTTTTTTAATGATCAGGGAGTCTTAATAGTAATTTTACCAGGTATTACTCCCAAGTCCCCAGTGCATCCTACTTAAGAACTATATCTCGCATGTATATCTTAATGGCACGAACCTTAGGTTCCTGGAAGTTCCACCTTGAAAGCATGTGCCACACATTTAATATTATACTTTTTTAACTGGCATCAAGATAAATAGAACTCTTTTTAACTGATATCTATGACCTATCACCCACGACTTTACTCAATTACACTGAACATGCGTTTGGAGAAGCAGTTCAGGATCATTGTATAAATCACCTGACAGCAACATCCAATCGCATCTCTGATGCTTTTTTTTCAAAAGAAAAAAAATGTTGGTAAGTTGAAACGGAAGAATGTACATTTTCCGATTTCAACAAAATAACAGTGCAATGCATTTTTTAATGATCAGGGAGTCTTAATAGCTTTAAAAAGGGGGTGATGCACGCCCCTGCACCCACACCTAAATCCGCCACTGACCATGACCGTCCTAAAAACCCACCTATCCTGTGATGTCACAGACCCCTGGTTCTTCCCCTACCCATACAGAAAGTAAAGGCTAAAACAAGGAAACGGTACATGAGTCAAGTCTCTTGCTGTGAGCTGTCAGTCACAGCAAGTAACAGATCAAATTACCCTTAACACTTTGACAGCTAGTGAAGTTCGTTGTGAAGGGGGATGGTAGATGAGTCGAAGTAGTACATTTCAGGATTCACAAAAGACTGCAATTTAGCCACTCTAAAAAGAAGCAGCAGTAAAAAGCACTTTGAAAATCTGTTTTGTGGCATTTATACAGTTTGTGTTTTAATGAGTCATTACTTAAACTACAGGTCTCCAGTTTTTTATATCTTCTTTTTCTCCACTTTTCCATATAAAATTTAATACTCCGCTACACAATTCCTTATATTTTAATCCTTCATTTAACCATTTATTGAATACACATCTAAAATAGTTTTTCTGCAATCTTTCTACATTTTTATACATTTCAAACCCAACACTATCAATCCTGATACTGATTCAATAACTGTTTAAATGCCTTTTATAATTCATATAATGTGATCTCTTTTCCAAGTTATTATTTTGTTCAGAAAATGTTTTGCTTCAAATTTCTTATGTCTCTTTTTTCACTAAATGTTTCTTCCACATAACTTACAATTTCCATAATTAGTTGCTAACTTTTCTTTTTATTAGGGTCTATATTATAAACATGAACGCTTACCTTATCGAATCCCTAAATGTCGACCCATCCTCAACGAACCGCATAAACACTGAACGCCCTAAACCACGAAATTCAAAACATCGAACTGTCATACTTGTCCCACCCCACCGCCCGCTACATACTACCTACACAAACTAAATAAACCACATACATACACTAACCAAAACCCTACTTCTAACCCTAAACTAAACCCCACTTCTAACCCTACACTAAATCTTACATATACCACCAAGTATGCACTTAACTTAACCCGCACCCTAACCCTAAGGTCCATAACTATCTCACACTTACCTTAAAAAGCTAAACCCAAACAAAATAAATAATCCACACACATACACTTAACAAAACCCGACACTAAATCTGACATACATTACCATCCATGCACTTACCTTAACCTGCACCCTAACCCTAAGGTCCGTAACTATCGCACACTTACCTTATGGAGCTATACCGCAAAAGGCCAACCATAACAATTCAATGTTTCCAGTTTTACTCTTCTGGACGTTCGATGTTTTCATGTTTCGATAAGGGTGTGTTTGACGTTTACGGATTCGATGAGGTAAGCGTTTGAGTTAATAATATAGATCCTTTTATTACCTTCTTTATCTTTTATCTCTCACATTATGGTACTATCTGCATTCACTGTCTAGGTAAATACAGTGAAACTTCCTCTTTTCGTTCTGGTTTGTTCATACAAATAGTTCTGTATTTTTTTTTCTTATCAA
>NC_056750.1:415456168-415481507 GCF_019279795.1 Protopterus annectens | reverse complement strand
CAGTCTGTGAAAATCTGAACAGTTGAGAGGTATGTTTCATACTAATGTTGGGGGTTGTTAATGCAATGAAAGAGGAAGTTAAGGGACACCTCCTTCTGGAGCCTTTATAAAGCTCTCAGGTGTTTTTTTTTTTTTCTTCGGTTTTGCTCTGCCTTTCATCATTTACTTACTTGGAATTTGTTCCTGGGTCACTGCACCACAAGCCACTTAACGCCGTGTACAGCAGATGTTGCAGAGTGCACCAGTCCCCTGCAGGATCTGCGTAGTCACCTTTTTAATGATCATCAAGTTCACATTTGTGTAAAAAAATAAACATACATACATACTCACACACACACACACACACACACACACACACACACACACACACACACACACACACACAAAACTGTTGTTCTATTAACTTCACAAATTATTTACAAAACTACCCCAATTTAGGTCTTTTGACCTCAACTCCCAGTTGAGATAGAAAGGGCTAACCTTCAAACCAAAGCCACCATCGGGATGTCAAATCAAGTCAGCACCAGTCATGCCTGCACAAGCTAGAACTGTGCTCCTAATCTGAACAATCGCTATCTTTTTATTGATTTGCCATGTTAATAGTAAAGCAGAAAACTCACCAGAATAAGCAGCTGTTGAATATGGGTGAAGCTGGAGAGTACTAAAATATTGTGGAACAGATTGCGATTCTTATCCTCCATATTGTTCTGAAACAAATGCACGCATGTTGTACTGTCATAATATGAATAAGTAGCGTAGATGAATAATAAGATGAGTAATAATCTGCTCCCATTAAACTTTGTGTGGGGGAAGTTTGTTTTTCTTTTTGTACATTTGTCGTTCTACTTTTCTTCAGAAGGTTGGAGTTGGGTGTCTGTAAATGTAGTTAATTCTGCTGACAGGAGTATGTCACTTTGAATTTTTATTGCTACAGAGGAAATCGAAATGGAGATGTAATTTTACTAGGTATTACTCCCAAGTCCCAGCGCAACCTACTTAAGAACTATATCTCGCATGTATATCTTAATGGCAGGAACCTTAGGGTCCTGGAAGTTCCACCTTGAAAGCATGTGCCACATATTCAATATTATACTTTTTTAACTGGCATCCATGATAAATAGAAATCTTTTTAACTGATCTCTATGACCTATCACCCACGACTTCACTCAATTACACCGTACATGTGTTTGGAGAAGCAGTTCAGGATCGTTGTATAAATCACCTGACTGCAACATTCAATCGCATCTCTTGATTATTTTTTTTCAAAAGAAAAAAAATGTTGGTAAGTTGAAACGGAAGAATGTACATTTTCAGATTTCAACAAAATAACAGTGCAATGCATTTTTTAATGATCAGGGAGTCTTAATAGCTTTAAAAAGTGGGTGGCGCACACCCCTGCACCCTTGCCTAAATCCACCATTGACCACGACCATCCTAAAAACCCACCCATCCTGTGATGTCACAGATCCCTGGTTCTTCCCCTACCCATACAGAAAGTAAAGGCTAAAACAAAGTAATGGTACATGAGTCAAGTCTCTTGCTGTGAGCTGTCAATCACAGCAAGTAACAGATCAAATTACCCTTAATACTTTGACAGCTAGTGAAGTTAGTTGTGAAGGAGGATGGTAGATGAGTCGAAGTAGTACATTTCAAGATTCACAAAAGACTGCAATTTAGCCACTCTCAAAAGAAGCAGCAGTAAAAAGCACTTTGAAAATCTGTTCTGTGGCATTTATACAGTTTGTATTTTAAGGAGTCATTACTTAAACTATGGGACTCCAGTTTTTTATATCTTCTTTTTCTCCACTTTTCCATATAAAATATAATACTCCACTACACAATTCCTTATATTTTAATCCTTCATTTAACCATTTATTGAATGTTTGTTTCTTTCTTTCTTTCGGCTTTCCCGGTTAGGGGTAGCCACAGCGGAACTCCGATCTGCTAATGATTGGCAGTTGATTTTTACGTACCGGCTTGCCAGGCCTGACGCACAACCATTTATTGAATACACATCTAAAATAGTTTTTCTGCAATCTTTCTACATTTTTATACATTTCAAATCAACACTATTGATCCTGATACTGATTCAATAACTGTTTAAATGCCTTTTATAATTCATATAATGTGATCTCTTTTCCAAGTTATTATTTTGTTCAGAAAATGTTTTGTTTCCAATTTCTTATGTCTCTTTTTTTACTAAACGTTTCTTCCACATAACTTACAATTTCCATAATTAGTTGCTGACTTTTCTTTTTATTAGGGTCTATATTATAAATACGAACGCTTACCTTATCGAACACCTAAATGTTGACCCGTCCTCATCGAAACGCATAAACACCGAATGCCCTAAACCACGAAATTCAAAACATCGAACTGTCATACTTGTCCCACCCCACCGCCCGCTACATACAACCTACACAAACTAAATAATCTACATACATACATACACTAACCAAAACCCTACTTCTAGCCCTAAACTAAACCCTACTTCTAACCCTACTCTAAATCTTACATATACCACCAAGTATGCACTTAACTTAACCCGCACCCTAACCCTAAGATCCGTAATTATCGCACACTTACCTTAAAAAGCTAAACCCAAACAAACTAAATAATCCACACAGATACACTTAACAAAACCCTACACTAAATCTGACATACATTACCATCCATGCACTTACCTTAACCTGCACCCTAACCCTAAGGTCCGTAACTATCGCACACTTACCTTATGGAGCTATACCGCAAAAGGCCAACCATAACAATTCAACGTTTCCAGTTTCACTCTTCTGGACGTTCGATGTTTTCGCGTTTCGATAAGGATGAGTTCAACGTTTATGGATTCGATAAGGTAAGCGTTCGAGTTAATAATATAGATCCTTTTATTACCTTCTTTATCTTTTATCTCTCACATTATGGTACTATCTGCATTCACTATCTAAGTAAATACAGTGAAACTTCCTCTTTTCGTTCTGGTTTGTTCATACAAATAGTTCTATATTTTTTTTCTTATCAATTTCTTTTTCCTTTTTATCATAGTCTCTATTATTATTTTCTAACTTATTACATCTTCATATATTTTAGAATATTTCTGCTTTTCTTTTCTTTATTTATCCAAAATCTATAACCATCTTTATATTTCCTTTTAAAAGCAATCCACCATTCCAACCAATAAACATAAAATGCTTCCATATTAAAGTGATACTTCCATAAGTGCTTAATACCTTTCTTTGCATTTTCATTCCATTCCGTTTCATTTATTCTTTTTGTACCTTATCCTATCTTTATATACTCTTTATTGTAATACACTTTCCAAACATATTGCCAAATTATCTGAAAAACCTGTTGCAATAGTTTCTTATTCCATTATACCTATTCCTTCTGATACCAAAAATTCTATTTCAGATTTTAAAGTACCTCTCCTGTAAGTCCATGTTTTTAACTCCATATAACTAATTTTCCACATTTTACTACCGTCATCATCTTTTTTGTATCTTTTCCTCTTTTCCTTTATTTCCTCATAAGTTACAGTTAAAATCTCCTGTAATTATTATGGACAGTGCAGTGGTGCAGCAGTAGCATTGTCACCTCACAGCAAGAGGTTCTCCGGTTTGATTCTCGGCTGGAAAGCCTTTTGTGCAGAGTCTGCATGTCCTCCATGCGTTCATGTAGGTTTCCTCTGGGTGCTCTGATTTCCTCCCATGGATAAAGACATATATCTGGAGCATTTCTACCTGAGCCTCCACTAAAAATTGGCTTCAATCTAAATCGGACTTTCACGGTAAACAAATGTTAAATAAATAAATACATAAAATATTAAGTCCATGTTTATAAATACATAATCAATATTTTCTGAAATAGATTATCCCTTTTCTTACTAGTCAAATATACATATATAGTAATAATTCTATACAGTTTTTCTTGCCATCTTACATATATAATAGTTTTTCCCATTTCAACTAATATAACATCCAGAATTTTCACTACTCTTCTACATGGAACTGCTGTTCCTAAACACTGTTCATTCACTGTTTTCCATATTATTTCCCCATTCTATATTTTTGTTTCTGTAGTTTTTCTTACGTTAGAGTTAAGTCAACATTACAATTGTTACACTATTCTAAAGTTGCTATCCTTTTAGTGATATTTTCATATTATTAACATTCATAGAAGAATTTTAAATTATTCCTTTCCCTGTTTCTTAGTTTAGGAGATACCATCCTATACTCATTTCTTATAAGAAAAGCTTTATTCATTTACTTTCTTCTTTTCCTTTATATTAATGGCTTTAATTTTTCTTTTACTACCCTTAACTCTTCTACCAAAGGAATTCTTTTTCCCTGTTGCCATTTTCCAACTTGTATCTCTGATTCCATCTCTAATTCATCTCCTTCATTATTTTATCAGTATCTCACTTCTTTTCTAAAGTTTCCTCTATTTATACCGAATCTTCAATCCTTTCTTGTTCTTTCTTTTTATTCTAGTTTATAATGCCAAGTTCATTCTCTTTTTCTTTACAATCCATCCATAAATGTCACTTTTTACATTTATAACATTCAAGTTTACACTGTTTTGCTGCATGCCAGCTGAGAATCAAATTGGGGAACCTCTTCTTGTGAGGCAACATCATCACCAGTAAAAATCTGCTGCTTCATCACTAGCTCATCTCCTTTGGAACACCATCCCACCACTGATTCACTCTTATTAAACCCAAACGGCTTCTTTTAAATTTAAACACATAGCTGAATTCTTACATGGAGCTCGGCTCTTTAAACTATTACTCTGCAAAACATTCTCCCTTCCAGCATGCAGACTACACCTTCCTGAACATTCCCTCTCTGCTATGACTCCTGCACTTTTGCAATCCCACCCCATGCATGAAAAAGAACTTTCCTCTTATCCTAACTTCAGACTTCAACTAAAAACATCTCCTCAAGGCAGAACCATAACTAGGATGGGGTGAAGGTGGTAACTGCCCCAAAAGCAAGCTGTCAGGAGGGTTGACTGTCATAGCTATATAAAATTCTATCCACTATTTCATACCATACCTCTCAACCTCTTAGCACAAAAAATCTGGACAAAGTTAAAAATAATGGGGGAGGTCCAAGACCCAAAAAATAGGGACGAATTTTAAATATTGCTCATATAAAATTAGAACATTGCTACAATAAATGGTTTTGCATTGGCATGCATTTTCTAATGGAAATGAAGTCTGAAACTGAAATACTTGTCATTATTTTGTGACTTCAAACCACTTTAAGCTTCAATGATTTGCCAAAAAAAACTACACATTTTATGAGGAACAGAACTATATCAGCCAAAAATGTGGACAGTCTGTGAAAATCTGAACAGTTGAGAGGTATGTTTCATACTAATGTTGGGGGTTGTTAATGCAATGAAAGAGGAAGTTAAGGGACGCCTCCTTCTGGAGCCTTTATAAAGCTCTCAGGTGTTTTTTTTTTTTTTGCTTCGGTTTTGCTCTGCCTTTCATCATTTACTTACATGGAGTTTTTTCCTGGGTCACTGCACCACAAGCCACTTAATGTGGTGTACAGCAGATGTTGCAGAGTGCACCAGTCCCCTGCAGGATCTGAGTAGTTACCTTTTTAATGATCGTCAAGTTCACATTTGTGTAAAAAAATAAACATGCATACATACTTACACATACACACACACACACACACACACACACACACACACACACACACACACACAAAAACACAAAACTGCTGTTCTATTAACTTCTCAAACAGGATTATAATGATATTTACAAAACTACCCCAATTTAGGTTCTTTGACCCCAACTCCCAGTTGAGACAGAAAGGGTTAACCTTCAAATCAAAGCCACCATCGGGATGTCAAATCAAGTCAGCACCAGTCATGCCTGCACAAGCTAGAACTGTGCTCCTAATCTGAACAATCGCTATCTTTTTATTGATTTGCCATGTTAATAGTAAAGCAGAAAACACACCAGAATAAGCAGCTGTTGAACATGTGTAAAGCTGGGGAGTACTAAAATATTGTGGGACAGATTGCAATTCTTATCCTACATATTGTTCTAAAACAAATGCGCACATGTTGTACTGTCATAATATGAATAACTAGCATAGATGAATAATAGGACAAGAGTACTAATCTGCTCCCATTAAACTTTATGTGTGTGTGTGTGTGTGTGTGTGTGTGTGTGTGTGTGTGTGTGTGTGTGTTTTTTAATACATTTGTAGTTTCACTTTTCTTTGGAAGGTTGAAGTTGGGTGTCTGTAAATGTAGTTAATTCTGCCGACAGGAGTGTGTCACTTTGAATTTTTATTGCTACATAGGAAATTGAAATGGAGACGTAATTTTACCAGGGTATTATTCCTTAGTCCCCAGCACAACCTGCTTAAGAATTATATCTCGCACGTATACCTCAATGGCAGGGACCTTATGTTCCTGGAAGTTCCACCTTGAAAGCATCTGCCACACATTCAATATTATAATTTTCTAACTGGCATCCATGATAAATAGAACTCTTTTTAATGGATCTCTTTGACCTATCACCCATGGCTTCACTCAATTTCACCGGACATGCGTTTGGAGAAGCAGTTCAGGATCATTGTATAGATCACCTGACTGCAACATCCAATCACATCTCTGATGCTTTTTTCTCAAATGAAAAAAAATGTTGGTAAGTTGAAACGGAAGAATGTACATTTTCCGAATACAACAAAATAACAGTGCAATGCATTTTTTAATGGTCAGGGAGTCTTAATAGCATTAAAAAGGGGGCGGTGCTCGCCCCTGCGCCCATGCATAAATCCGCC
Source organism: Protopterus annectens (assembly GCF_019279795.1). NCBI lineage: Eukaryota > Metazoa > Chordata > Ceratodontiformes > Protopteridae > Protopterus > Protopterus annectens. The sequence goes on along the minus strand of NC_056750.1, from coordinate 415,474,701 downwards.
ACTGCTGATAATTTGTTATATAACTAACTTTCAGCGGAGTAAAGTATATCATCTGGTAAGCTTTACTAACATTTTCTTGAGCAGTCTTAATTGAACAAGAGCGGGTAAATTGGATGAAAGGGGAAATTAGATGACTGTGTCATCTATATTTTTTATTTTTTTTACTAAATATGCTTTCAGTATAATTGTGTGTTAGCTAGATTTTAAAGAAACAGGGATAGAGTATCCTTGTTCAGGGCTATGACAACCCTGGAATCAGAGCAGATTCTAATCAAAATGCTTCAAATTGTGGGCTAGCAGAGTTTTGCTCAACAAAGAAGCAAGGACAGAGTATCCTTGTTCAAGGACTGTGGCAACCCTAAAATGAGAATGAGTTCTAATCAAATACTAAAATACATAGAAGAAGCATGGAGGATTCCTGGGGGTGTAATTCATCCTAATCATAATTGCAGATCTATCACCTTTGGTATGAGATCAGGTTTATAATGGGCACCAGTAAAAGTATTATTAAGGAGCTGGAGTATTGGACTCTGGGCAGATATACAGGGTCTATATCATATTCTCGAAAGCCGACAATGTCGAATGTGAAATTGTCAGCACGACAATATCAAACGCTCAGAATCTCGAGCATGTAAATGGAAATCTCCGTATAGGGAGATTTCCATTTACTGCAATGTAGTGCGGTCTCAGAGTTGGTATATTTAAGTACCAGGGGGTGTGGGGGGTGCAGGGGGGCTTGCCCCCCTGCTTAAACCCGTTAGAGTACTTTTTTATTTATTTTTTTGTCTTTTTATAAAGTTGACGTTTGAAGACATCGACCATATGGTGTCGACCATATGTTGTTTGATGTTTTCAACCGTCGATTTTATAGCCGATATACATTTGTTGTGTGTGGAGGAAATAGTTGTAGATATTTAGATAAATCATAGAATCATAGAAGGTTACTAAGCTAATGGCCCTGGGGCCCTTACAAGCCTAGTCAAGAGTTTATCCCCAATAAAGAAACCTCAGTCAGCACCTGTCACCCCTGTCAATGAGGGATAAAGGTGAGACCCCTGGGACAAATTTGGGATTTCCCATCCACTCATCAAGGTTGTGCTTGAAGAGGGTCAGCAAGGTACTCTGTTTGACATCTATGGGAAGTCTATTCCAGAGACAGGGCAGCCTCTGGGAGACAAACTTGCCTCTCCAGCAGGTTTTTTTGATGTTGCATATTAAATTTAAACCTTTCAAGTGGGTAATGCGCGAGGAGTTAGACTTACGGATATGGAGCATCTCTAATAGGGCAGGGTCTGATATTGCCTTGTAGGTGAGACACAGATCACCTCTGAGCAATCTGTATGATACTGAGTAGACAGATAGTGATTTGAGCCTGTCCACATAGGACAGGTGTTGGAGGCCATGGATTCTCTTTGTAAGGTATTTCTGTGGCCTTTTCTGTTGTTGCAGGTGCTTGGAGAGGTACATACCAAACGAGGCATTACACTCAATTATAGGCCTAATGAGGGAGGAGTACAAAGAGGTAATAACCTCCTTTTTTTTCTGGATGCAATCCCTTTACTTATGAGATGAACCAAGTAAAAGGCTTTTCTGATGACTGCCTCTACATGATGGTCGAATATGAGATTGTTGTCACCCTGAGTACCCAGGTCTCTCACCACAGGTTGTGTACTTAGGGGGTTGCCATCGATGTGGTAAACAGTAGGGGCCATGTTTTTGCCGAATGGTTTGATAATACTTTTTTTTTGCATTTAAGTGAAGGCCATGACTTTGGCACCAGTCATTTGTTGCTGTGAGACCCTCTTGCAGTATGTTAACATAATTTGGGGAGTCAATGACAGCACCAAACTTACAGTCATCCACAGACTTGGTCAGCCACAGGCCCTTTGTCTTTGCCTGGACCTCTGAGAAGTAGATACCGAACAGTCGGGGTCCCAGGACAGATCCCTGGGGAACACCACTAGTGACATGCCTGCTGTTGGAGGTGGTGGTGCCTATTTTGACCTGGTGGGTCTTATAGGGGAGCCAGTTGGCCACCCACCTGATGAGATAGGGATTTATGCCAAGTTGTGTTAGCTTCTTGAAGATGCCTGAGTGAGGGATTGTGTCAAAGGCCTTAGACAAATCAATGTAAGCTGTATGTACTGATGTTCCCTCATCCAGGGCCTTAGAAACAGTCTCAGAGAAGTCAACCAGGTTCAACAGGCAAGATATGCCCTGATGAATCCAAATTGGGTGGGGGTCAAGTGCTTGGAGATTGCCTATGTCCTTGTTTATGAGATCCATAATAATATGCTCCATGGCTTTAGAGATCAGACTTGTCAAGTTAATGGGGCGATAGTTTCCCAGGTCAGTAGTGCCTTTGTGCAAGGGGGAATGACAATGGCAGTTCTCCACTCTGCTGGAATTAAGCCTGTAATTAGGCTGTGGTTGAATAGGGTGCTCAATGGCGAGGCTAGTTCTTGCTGGAGATGGTACTAAATACAGCTTGTGATACTATCAGGTCCCAGGGAAGCTGTGTTTTTTCCCTTGGATAGGGTCTTTAACACTTGATCTACAGAAATGTGAGGTGTGGGACAAGTATTAGGGATGCCAAATGGGCCTCTGGGAGGATGGGAGGTGAAGTTTGTGCAGAACCTATCAGCTAGCAGGTTGGCTAAGTCAACAGGATCAGTCTAAGTGGTACCATTAAGTACTAATTTGGAACAAAGCTGGGCTTTGCCATGAAGGTTCTTGACATAACTGAAGAAGGCTTTGTGGTTTCCCTTTGTTTCAGAGGCTAGTTTCAATTCATAATTGGCTTTGGAGGGTTTCACTAGTGATCTAATTTTATTGTTGAGGCTGAGGAGGGAGTTTTTCCAGTTTGGAATTCGTTCCTTTTTACCCCTGGACAACAGTTTCTTCCTTTTGTTGTAAATGATCAGACCTTACAAAATAAGACAGCACATTACAATTTCTGGAAAAGGGATCTTTTGATAAGAACATTTTAGAAAACCTTAAAAATAAATTGAAGCAACAGGGGAATAAGGAATCAGCCTTTTACTAATCAGCTTTTAATGACTGTCAGGAAGAATTAAGAAAAGCAAGCAGTAGTTATACAATTAAAATTTCATTCAGCCAAGTTGAAATCACAGCTGCAGGCAGCTAATAGGACAGTATATAATTTGCAAAAATGCACAGAAAAAAATCCAGTTTCTGGGGTATGTATCAGTTAACAAATTTAGAAAAATTATCAAACACACATCCAGAATCATCTGATGATAACTGGCTTCCTTTCCCATCTGCTCCCTTCTATCTTATAACCCATTAGACTGTCCAGTAGTAGCTAGTAGTTCTCCAAGAAGGAATGTGGAAGTGAGGTTGCAGAAACAACTACCCAGGTTACATCTAGTGTTTCCAGTCTACCCTCTGAGTTGGGTTATAATACTAGATTTTGCCAACAAGGCAGACCCGTAATGAATTCAAATCAGATGTTAGTGCATATAACTAATAAAAGTAAACAAGCATATCACAAACATATATCTGGGGGGAAAGTTAAAAAGCTTTTCTAATAAAGGTAAACCTCCAAAATTTAACATTTTCAGTAAAATTAGAAAATATTATTCAGTTCCCAATAATTATTGATGATGAAGAATACTGGGCAACCCTTTCAATTCAGAATGCAGGTGATGAGATGAGTTCTCCTTCTACTGATTCTGATGAACCTAATACACAGACACATTCCTTGTGACAAGTTCCTAACCTTGCACAGGTAGGGGTATAAGTGTGGTGCAACCATGGACTGCAGTGGATTTTCAAACCATTATAAATTCTCTCCTTCCCATAAGAACACATTCAGAAAAATATGCAAAAATCTTAGAAGGACATGTATAGCTGTAAAATCCCTCCACTGGAGACCTTTGAGCCATACTAAAAGCTTCCACACCTTCCAATATTTTTAGAAAACTATGGGATAAATCTAACTTGTATGACAACATCCCGAAACAGATGGTTGAAGGATTACTAGCTGCTAGAAATAATCTTTGAAAAGCGACTACCACAACATGTCTCCTGGCATTTAATTGGGCAAAGATAAAATCTATCATGCAAAAAGAAAATGAATCTATTGAGGTGCATTTGCAGTGCATGACAGATGCATTTGAAGCCTTTACAGGGCAACCAGAACCCACAGAGGGTGCAGCAGCTAGAGGACTATCAGCAGCCTTTGTTGAGGGTTTGTTGCCACCGATACAAGAACAAATTAAAAATGTGTTTGAATTGGCTAAGTTTAGGCATCCATGAAATGTTTAACCAAGTGCAATATATAGCAGATATGCTGAGAAAAGAAAAAGAATAAAAGACAAAATTACAAGATACTCAACTTCAGAGGGTGAAGCTGAGGTGGATAGGTACAGTCCTATTCTATCAGCAAACCCCAGGACAATTATCAATATCAACAAAATTAACTCCCTGATTCATCACAAACATCATGGAATGCAACACAGTCAAATGTTTCTTTTAACTGTGTCCAGACAAGACACTGGCAAAATAAATGAACATTTGCTGGACAACAAGCAAGCTCGCCAAATGTTTAAAACCAACCACTACAGCAAAACGATAAAAATCCTCCTGTATGAATACTACTTGGAAACCACCAGAATGGCAAACAAATTATTAGGATAGCCATGATTGGGAACTGTGGTTATTTCCCTTGGTACTGATAGATTAAGAAGGTCCCTTTGTTAATAGAGTCTATATCATATAAATGAAACAACTATTTGTCGAACACTTATTAGTCGAACACTAATAAGCGAAAGCTCTAAATATTGAATGTACATTTAAGCAAATACTTTTTCTGGGTTAAAAACCTTACACAATTACACAAAAACATTACTAAATAAAACCCATTCTAGTAGGGGGCTATGCCCCACACACCCCCAATACCCCCCAACTAAATATGCCAACTCTGAGATCGCACTATAGTGAGGAAAAGGGCAAATCCCCAATGATGGCTGACTGATTTTCCCCAGCAAAACTTTTCACTTAAACGGAAGTTTGATGTTTTGTGGTTCGCTGATTAGTATTCCATTAATAAGCATTCGACAAATAGTTTTTTTAATTATATGATATAGACCTTTGTTAATATTACAGTGCAAAATGCACCCATTCCATTTCTTGTAGACACAGGAGCTACTTAGTCTATAGTGATTTCAGCAAATGCTGTAAATCTTCCACTTTCCGAACATATGATTCATGGCATGGATGTCTCTAGAATTCCTACAGATTACCCAGAAACTATACCTATCCCTATACAAATTAGTGTACAGAAAAGAATCTCGATTCTGTTGCTGCAGCCCTCCCCAACTGCCTTAGGGTGGTGGCCACAACAGCACGCACTGTAGATATTGTGGCTGCACTCACTCTCAGGCACAAGAATTACATGGCAATCCCACATTCTGTGGAAGCCTTGTTACTGAAAACCAGAATACAACATTTATAATCATCTCAGCATTCTAAGTATGAATTGTCCTTACTTAACAACCCTTTGTTACAGATCATTCAATGTCTACCTATAACCCTGCTTCTTTAATTCCTACAGCTGATAAAGAGAAACTGAAGACTGTACACTTGTTAACACTGTGCTTCCTCTGAGATTAGATTTAACAGATGTTCCACTGCAAAATCCGGATCTCATCCTTTTCATAGACGACTTCTGTGTTCAAAAATAAAAACTTAAATTTGTAGCAGCCTTTTATGTCTGCACACGGCACAACATTTTGTTAACTGGACAATTAAATGGAAATGTATTTGCTCATGTAGCTGAGCTAGTACTATAACAGAAGCATTACAATTGTTAGGGATAAATCAGTAACCATTTATTCGAGTCTGGATATGCCCATGGTTTTGTATATGATTTTGGTATACTTTGGAAAGAAAAATGTTACTTAACTTCAGCATGAGCAGCTATTAAAAATGCTGTTTTTGTTAATGAATTGTTAGAAAGCAGTGTTATGACCCAGGAAAATAGCTGTTGTAAAATGTGGCACACATTATAGTCCCTTTGTTACTAAGGGTAATACCTTAGCTGATATGGCAGTAAGACAAGCTGCATTGTCTTAACCTGTTCAGGCTGTATTCATGCAACAATTACATGAGAATAATAATTTTTCTTCACGGGAACATCCTGAAAGGAATTTGGAAGTAATATTTCAGGAATGTCACTGATATAAAATGCATGGAAATAAAGTAAATACACAAAAAGACTAAAGCTATAAGGAGAAATTATTCACCAAGTGATTGCAGTCGCTCACAATGGGGTAGTCTTCACATAACCAATCATCTAGTTTACATAGGACTGAAGTTAACAGACACAATTGAAAGGTTGTTGCTCTTAACTCCAGGGATATTTTAAGTAACAAAATATGTATATAGGAAATGGAAGGATATTAGCACAGATATGACAGTGAGAATTCAGGCAATCCAGTAGTTTGTTCCGTCACTGTATTATACACATCTTAGTGATCATCTCTCACTCCAAGAGATGATATTTATTTATTTAATTTAGGCAACTGAGGGAAAAGCTCTACCAGTTTTGTATGGCTGGAACAGAAATCTTGGTGGCATAGAACATTATAACTTTGACAATAGAAGCAAGAAGTCTGGGGGTCCCTGACTTTGAGACGCATTACAAGGCAGCAAGGCTTAAAATATTACAGAGGATATTAGACCCAAACCACTTTTCTAGATGGAAAGCCATCCCAAATACAACAATTAAGTCGGATCAGAGGGATAGGGTCGGGCAGGAAAAAATGGCAGAATGTCATTGGTGAAGAAGCTAATAAAGTTGATTAAAAAAGCTAACTGAAAGAGTAAAGCATACTAACACTGAATTAGTTGACTCCAATAGAAATGTTACAAGAATGGGGATTCAGGGAACAGAATTCTGAAAGAAAGTAAGTCTGAAGATTTGTAGGGAATGAATGTAATGGGATCACTTAATGATTGGTGGAAAAATAATAATGTGGGAACAATACACAAATGGGGTGTAGACTTTGGCATAAACAGAGATCTGCACAATACATTAATAAATAAGCTTAAGGCTTTTAAATTATACACAATAAAAAGGGACGGATGGGCAAAATGGTTCTTTGGTGGAAATAAACTAGACAGAATGCCCGAGTAAAAAGGGAGTCATAACTAAACTATCTAAAATGTTAAAAGAAGAAGGTGATAAAGGGAAAATAAGTTAGAATAATTTAGGTAGAAGAATTAAGTGCTATAATTACATGTGCAGACTAGGAACGACTTATCCTAACCTCCAACAAATGCAACAAAAGTGAGGAAATTTAGATTTTTATTGCTTAAAAATGTCTCTGTAAGTATTGTTATACTTCAACAAGACTTTACTCTGTAGACTGTACCTGAGACTTAAAACAATTTTTGCAGATGTGATAGTGCTTTAATATAGGGGGTTATACATATCTCTGGAAATTTACCAAATTAAAACAATTTAAGGGGGAAGTACTGAAAGTGTGTGATGTGATTTGGCTTGGAAAAGTAGAACTCACAGCATCAGTCCGGATTACTAGTTTAGATAAAACAGAGGGAATAGTGAAATGGGCAAGGACTTAATCTAGTTCTTATTTTTAGTGGTGAAAAAAGCAATCACCAAAAACTCAAAAGAGAAAGGAACCATTAAAATAAGAAGGCATCAAAGGCTGAGCAATGAGAAAAAAATGTTGAAACTAATACCTTGACATTACAGACTGATAATAATTTTACGGTTATTATATACTACATTGTGGGTTTTTTTTCTTTATATATATTTTTTTAACTTTTGATATAGCTTTAACCCTCTATGGATTATAGGTGAAAGCTATTAGCAAATATAATATGTTCCAAAATGATTGTCTTTTTTTTATATGTGTTATTATTTGATTAATAGCCAAAAGAAATTACTGCATTGAAACTGTGAATTGACCACATCAATAAAATTGTCAAAATAAAAAAAAAAAAAAAAACTTTATATAATTAAATTAATTATATAGCATTAATATCATGTTCAAAAGATCCGAGGTGGTGTAGCAGTAGCATTGTTGCCTCACAGCAAGAGGTTCTCCCATTCGATTCTCGGCTGGAGTGCGGGGAGTGCCTTCTGTGTGGAGTCTGCATGTCCTCCCTGTGGTTGGGTGGGCGTTCAAAAGACATGCATAAATGGGCGTGCCTTCGTTGAAGGTTGAACGTCGAGCTGGCACCTCGGCGTTCGTGAAAAATCTACTGCCAATCATTACCGGACTGGAGGTCCGCTGTGGTGACCCCTAACCGGGAAAAGCCGAAAGACAAACAACAACAACAATATCATGTTCAAAAGAATAATAGAAAAATAGTGGTCTAGGACATTCCCTAAAACATACAGAAAATAATCATATTAAGACCTATTCAGCTCTCCTATGGAAAACAACAGTATCTAAAGAAGAATTAAAAAACAGTATATTTTCAAGGACAAGGCTGGCCTCCATGTAGCACAGCCCCACACACACACACACACACACATACACACTAATAAGCTACTAGATTGCCATATCTTGCAAAAAATATACATTATCATTTTGGGGCATTCTGAGACTGAAAGTCCTGCTAGATTTCAGGCAAGCATGTTCAGGGAATTGTCAAATCCCCATTGGAGAACCCACATTCTTTTGACCATCATGCCTCAATTTGTGCTGATTTGCAGGAGGTTCTTCTTTAGGTCCCATGTACTCTTGGTCCCTCTCTACTTTTATCTTATTAGACCTATCCTTGAATACCATGCCCATTTTAAAAATGCACATCACAAAGCAGCTTGACTGACTTGAAAGACCCCAAATGTTTCTAACCAGGAAAACTTCTGGATTATACAGTCGAAGTTGCCCTAAAAGACTAAAAGCCCAGTTTCTCTACACTCTTTCTCATAAAGACTCATGAGGGGGTGATTTCTGTTTAGCCTTTCTGACTTCCTCCACCCTCATAAAATCATTGATCTGACTTATGCTCATGTCAAAGACCTCAACTGCACAATCAGCGACACCTGCTGGGATGACAGTTTCATAATCCAGTACACTCCCTACCTTTAAAACAAACTCCCTCTATATGTCAGACAAACAGCATATCTACTTTCAAAACTATATTGGACAATAGATTGAGAAACTATACATTCATGCCTGGGTTATGTGCAAATAATTTTCTTACTGGGGTAACCATGATACTATTAATACCAAAGGGTACTGTGGCTAAATGTCTTGTGGGCCCTTCAAACATAAGCTTAGTATGATCCTATGAATTATGAATTTATTAATATAATAAATGTTATAAATGATGACAAAATCCATGCACATATATGTGATGCTAGTGCAGTCTTTTGTCACAAAAGGACACATGCTAGCTATAATATAGGGGATTATACTCAGGTGTTTGATACTTAACTGCTCATTTTTAAGTTACTCAGGTATGTTTGGTAAGTATTCTTACTGCTGGTTCATATTTGTTTGCTTACTACACATTGTAGTAATGTGTTTGTGATTACTTTCTATATATATATGGCACTGAGATTGCAGGTCAAGACTGAAGAATATGGCATTATTTATGTTGATATTCAGTGATGACTCTTTCTCAAAGGTGGTATGATCTCAAAGAGAAAATAACAATGCAGAATGGTGTGGATTGAACGGCTCTACATAGTGGTGGAAAGGAGCTTGACCATTGGCTTAAATGCTTTTTTTATCTTTTTGTAGGTAGTTTTTGCACAAAACTGAATTTTGCTCATGTACACGTGCTTAGATTTTTGCATGTACTTGACCAAGTAGTTTCACACTCTTTGATGTTCATTTGCAATAGAGCAGCCAAATGCCAGATTGTCAATAATCATAATACAAAGTATATTGATGCAGAAGAAAGAAAATGTTTGATTATATTGTCAGTCAAAAATTAAGCTGCAGTATGTTTAATTACAGAACAGACTTTTTAATCAAACAGTAGAATGGTGTTTGCACTGACTAGAAACGTTACTTACACTAACATTATATTAGGTAAATTTTCTGATAGTTAAATTGAAAAGAGAAGTTTATGGGGATTATTCTGATCATAACAAAGGGACTTATTTGGAAAAATGAAGTGTATTTGTATATTACAACATAAAATTGTGTCAGAAAATAAGATTTGAAACATACTGAAGGCAATGAAAAATAAAGCAGAGATATCAAAAAGATGCAAGCAGTGTAAGGCTAAACTACTCGAGAATATCCACTAGATGAAGAAATGTGGGTATGAAATAATGACGATGATAACCAATAATAAAATACTACTTCTACTAATAATAATAATAACAAAAATACAAAGACAACAAAAGATGAAGCCAAAGGAGAAAAGCAATAATAATAATAATAATAATAATAAAGACAACAACAAAAGGAATTTCGAAATGTACTATAAATAATAACAAGCTCACTTCCTTCATGTTCCATTGAGTGACTAAAAGGTATTTGTAGAAGTTCTGATACTGACTGATTTTTATCTCTTCATGAAAATGCTTTAGATAGGCTACATTTTGCTATAACTTTTAAAGCTTAAAGTAACCTAATTATATGTCGCACACAGGTATAAGCCAGCACTGAGCAACGTACTACCTTCTCCAAGGATGAAGCCACGTTACCAACAGAAAATGATTGATTTTAACAATTGGCTTAGCTTCTGGCATCAATCCAAGTGGGTACAATATTTGATGGCCTGAGAAAAAAATGGCTGACAGATCACACAGCTTTGCCAGGGATGCCCAAACCAAGGCTATGTGCCTGCCTCATTCCTCAAAAGGACTGTTATAGTATGTGGCTAGCTCTGCTCTTCACTCCAGGAAGGGTACGCCCATCTTCCCCACCAGCTTTGTCAACTGCCTGGGCTGCTATTTGAACTCAGGTCACCTGGGCCATTGTTAAATCAGCACAAACGTGACCTTGAGTTGGGCATCCCTGCAAAGCAGCATGGTCTGTCAACTATGCCCTCCCAGGCATCAGATATTTTATTCCCTTGAATTAATAAGCCAGAAGCTAAGCCAATTGCTGCAAACATACTTGAGTAACTTCAAACTGAGCAGTTAGGTATCAAACACCTGATTATAATCTCCTGTACTTATCCCCTCTAGGCTTTTGGATAGCAACAAAGATATTTCTACCCCCATAATGTCTTTTTTTAGGCATTGCTAAACTGATAAGCGTCCCAACTTAATTGAGCCTACAAAGGAATATCTGAAGGTAGGGTAGTGCTGCTCAGTGCTAGAAGACTTAACAAGAAACTCCACTCCCTGCAATCCTTCTTCTCCTTGAAGATTATAGACATTCATGTAGTAACGGAGACATGGTTTAAAGTTGTCAAGAGTACCCTGGTAATGCAAGATTATAATGCCTTTCACACCTTTAGACCAGCTACTGCACAAGAGGGAACCAATGGTGGAGGAGTATAAGTCTACATTAAAACCAACCTCACATCCAGACTAGTTAAAGTGTATGACCCACTGGAACTCATACATGTGCAACTCACCATAAATAGGGTCTTGTGCCATATTCTTGCAACCTATAGGTCCCACTCCAAGTTCCAGGAAACCCATGCTACTTATTTCAATGTACTCGAGTCCCTCACCATTCAACCCAATATGATATTCACAGGAGATTTCAACTACACTCTACAGATTGGGAATCCTGTATCACTTTTAATGCACAAGTTTAGCAATTCCTAAACATTGTTAATACCAACATCCTGGAGCAGTTGGTCCATTCGCCTACCTGGGATAAAAACATCTTTGACCTTTTACTCACGAACATGGAGGAGTGATGTGCCTCACCCAATGTAATGTCTTCTCTCATCAGATCTGACCATAAGGTGCTATTGTTTGAAATAAAAATTAAACTGGGGAGCCAGCAAAATCAAAAACCTTTAGGAACTATTCCAAGGCCAATCTGTCTCTACTAAACAACACCTTGGCTAAATTCCAAGCACCCACAAATCCAGTAAACACCATAGTATTCACTGAGCTATTTACAAAATCTCTGTACAGCCATATTGATAGCTGTAAAGAGCAAGCTGTGCCCACTCGTATTAAGAATAAGACAAACTCAAAAGACAAGCCACCCTGGTGGAATCATAATATCAATTGGTTATACAACAAAAGAAAAAAAAATCTTGGTCAAGCATAGGAGGAACAAAGCCCTGCATGCTAAAAGCCTCCTGACCAATTTAAACAGGCAGCTAACAGGGCTGATTAATACTTCAAAGGCTAAATTTGAAGAAAAAATAGCTTTTCTAGCAAATGACACCCACAGAGCTTTCTACAGCTATGTCCATAACCTCAGAGGAAATATGCAACAATGAGCATAGGGTCTATATCAGAACATCAAAGTATTAAAACTTTGAATATTCTCATATCGAACACTATTCAGCGAACACTAAGAAAAGCGAAGCTGCAGAACAGCGAATTCTTTCCCCGGGAAAGAATTCGGTTGGCCATTTCTGTGGCTTCGCTATTCTTAGCGGTGTGGTGGAAAGTTACGGGTTGGGTTCAGGTAAGTGTGCGATTGTTTGTACGTTAGAGTTAGGGGCGGGTTAAGTGAGTTAGGGTTAGGGCGCGGGTTAGGCGTGTGTGCAATAGTGACAGACTTTAGGGTTAGGGGCGGTTTAAGTGAGTTAGGGTTAGGGTTAGGGTTAGGGCACGGGTTAGGTGAGTGTGCAATAGTGACGGACCTTAGGGTTAGGGTTTGGGTTAAGGTAAGTGGGTAGATAGTAGTATATGTTTAGTTTAGTGTAGCATTAGATGTAGGAATTTAAGTGTATGTGTGTGGTTGCTGTTTGTTTGATGTGCTTGTGTTGTGTGTATGTGTTTCGGAGCAGCAAATTTTTTCCATGGGAAAAAATTTGCTGTTCTGAATGTTCAAAATGTTCATGTTTAGATGTTTTGGGGCTGATGAAATAGCGTTCGCTATTTTCATCTTTCGATAACGTGATATAAACACTGAACAGAACACATTGTAAATGGCATCATCCACACTGAACCATAGGCCATTGCCAACCTTTTGGCTGACAGATTCACCTAAAACTTCTCTTCTCACTTCCCCCCCAATTAGTCCAAAGGAAATACTGCATATCACAACCTTCCCAACCATTACTAAGGAACAGGTCATCAATGCACTTTTGAAGGCCAAAAACACTGCACTGGTGGGATCCGACAACATCCCGGGATGCTTAAACACGAGCATTAATCAGGACTTCTCTGGTCCACTTGAATCACCTTTCATCTGGAGCTTACAATTATGTTTTGTGCCCAAAGAATGAAAGAAGGATACAGTCATTCCCATGCACAAAGGAGGTCCAACCATTGATCTGGGTAACTACACAAGCAGTAATGCCTGGCAGGGTGTGTGTGTTAACGTGTAATTAACAACTGTCAGAGGGCCTCTACACCCCTGGAAGGGAGTTAATTATACATTAACACACACCCTGGAGGGCATTATTGAGCTTAGAGAATGTGCTCTCTGTAGAATTGTTGTGTTTTACTTACTTATTTATACATTTTTTATTATTATATTATTTTTTATATATTTTTGATGTAAAATAGTTCATCTACCTAATGTTTCAAAGTTGATGTAGTATATGTAAATGGTGTTAAAGGAAGCATTTTGCATCCAAACATCATTTTTAAAAAATATCTAGATATTTGCTTTATTTTTGGTCCTTTACTGTTACAATGTGTGGGTTCTTGCCAGTCATTAGGGACTGAAGTCACTAAATAATGAGATACATTTGACTTTCAGACTTTATTTCCTTCAGAAAATTCATGTTAACACAAATCCTGTTATTTAACTTACTTTGTAATTTTTATAAGTACGACATATAATCTCTATTCCTATTTTTGAGTCTTTGCTTCCCCTTTATTTCAGGCTTTATCCAAATTTCTTGAGCTAAAAGATTGAGAGGTACACAGACCTCTTATCTGCTGCTACCAGTGATCCGTCATCTCATTAACTCTCCCTTGCTCTCACACACACACTTGCACTTCAGAAAGATGCATATTAGCACAAGTCTTATTACTGAAGGAACTTTGTGATTTTTTTTAAGAGGAATATGTTCCTGTTTTAAGCTTTTGTTCCCCCTTTATTTTAGGTTTTATCCAGTTAACTTGATTTAAGAGGTGAGATGTACATAAACCTCTGCAATGCTGCTGTTGCTCGATCGCTCTCACTATTCACTCTGTCTCATTCACAAACACCTCACTATCATGCACGCAAGCATGCATTCACACACACAGACAGAAACAAACACAAACAGAACCATACACACACAGAAACATAAACATACACACACTTTTTTCTGTTATACTTAGTTTTACACTTGATAAACACCAAAAGCGCTGCTTAACAAGTGTAAAATAATGGCTCGATCAGTCTCACTTTCGCTCACATGCACGCATACATTCACACACACAGACATAAACACACACACACCTTTTTGTTTTCGTTTCCATTTTTTAAACCTATATTTGCATTCATTAAACAGCAGAAGCCTTGCTTAACAAGTGTAAAATAATGGTGGCTTTTAGTTTTTTTTTTTGGTCCTAGCTCCACGGCAGCTTGATATGCTGCCATGAAGCGACGGACTCGCTTTTTCAGCAGGCATTACTTGCACATTAATACCCCACTGGAGAACTTTCATTCTCAAATCAGGGTGCTGATGTACAGTTTACCCATTCTCTAAAAGCCCATAAGTTTGACCAGCCTCATATGTAAGGCCATGGAAAGAATCATCATGGACATGATAAATGAGGACATAGGTAACTTGCAAACTCTGGAGCCACCACAGTTCAGCTTTGTTGAAGGAAGTTCATGCTTATTAAATCTGGTAGACTTTTTTGATAGGGTCACCAAAGCAATGGATGAAGGCAAGACTGTGCAGACAGCTTACCTCAGCTTGGCCATTATAGACAACCTCACTAATTTAGTTATGAACCCTTTTATTACTTGCTGGATAGCCTTCTGGCTCACTGATAAGATCCAGGAGGTCAAAATAGGTGAGGCCACCTCCACCAAGAGGGCAGTCACTAGTGGAGTCCCTCAGGACTTGGCACTGGCCTGCTCCTTTTTGGCATATATTGCTCTGAAATGAAAGCAAATGCTAGACTGACTAAGTTTGTAGATGATTACAAGTTGGAGGTTATCATTGACTCCATTGCAGACATCAGCATTCCTCAAGGAAAGCCTATCTTTGAGAAACAAATGGTACCAAAGCCATGGTCTTAAACTCAATGCTAAGAAATGCATAATTGTACCCTTTGGGAAGGAAACCATCCCAGCTAATTGCCATGTTGATAATATGCCCCTAAAAGTCAACTCAGTGGTAAGGGATCTCGGTACACACGTAGACAGTAGCCTTACTTCCATCACCACATGGCCACAGTGGTGTGAAAATCCTTTTATGTTGCACAAGTTATAAGTAAGGGAGTGACATCTAGGTCCAAAGAGGTAATTTTTCCACTGTACTCTGCCCTTATGAGACCAGTCATAGAGTACAATGCTCCCTCTGGTATGTACCTGACTAGGCATATGCAACAACTAGAGTGACCTCAGAGGTTCCTTACAAAAAGAATACAAGGCGTGACAAGCCTGCCTTACACAAAGCACATTAAAGCCTTTTCTTTCTACTCAGTCTCCTATAGATTGCTGAAAGATGATCTATGCCTGGCATCCGCAAAGCCCACACTTACAAATTTCCTGCATATTCATATATCAAACAGTACCAGAAAGACAAGGTCTAGGGACTTGAATTTGGTCTGTGACGTAAACAGAACATGCTAGAGAGACAGATATGCATCCCAGGGATTTCCCCTCCTATGGAACAGGCTTCCCATCCATGTGAAGCTGAGTCCATCTATTATCCAGTTTAAGTGCAACCAAGACCAGTGGATGGGCAATAGGAAATTTACACCAGGCCTGGCACCCATGTCCCTTATGGACAGAGATTGCTTATAAATGCCTGGCCCACAACGTCCTGTTTGGATACAGGACATCATTATTGATTTGGGAAAACATAGCTAGGCTTAGAAAGCCCCCCCGGGTCATTAGCCTAGTAAAAATCTGTGAATCTATGAATCTACGAAGACCAGCGAGTTTGACTGTGTGTCTGTGCTGCTTATGATACCACTGTAGGGGTTTGATTTGTGTTGTAGAAAAAAATGCCTGTAGCATATGTTTATCATTTTTGCATTACTGCGCCTCCGGGGCTCC
Source organism: Protopterus annectens (assembly GCF_019279795.1). NCBI lineage: Eukaryota > Metazoa > Chordata > Ceratodontiformes > Protopteridae > Protopterus > Protopterus annectens. The sequence continues at coordinate 415,458,424 of NC_056750.1, read as the reverse complement.
CCGACAAGAAAATTTCCTTCTTGGAGATGATAAAATTCCATGTTTCTCTCCCTGCCCCCAATAAAAGGTGATCACTTACATTATGGGCTCAATGCTATTCTCTTTTTTAATGCTGAGATATTTTATTAAGTACTAACTTGCCTGTTTAAATGGTAAACTACTAGAAACTCTTAGTAATTTGTCCAAAACACCTTTGTGGCTGTGTAGTTGTTCACTGTTCAGTAGGCTGGAATTCAGGAATAATAATAGCAATTTGAATTTCTCAGCTATTTTTGTCACTGTCTTGACCTTTTGTGATTTGTATTTGCTTTAGTACAGTGAAACATTTAGCCTCCAAGATATCTAGCTACATATAAAGGCTTCTTATTCATGTAGTAGTGGTCATCACATACTTCATTTGTATTAATATCCGAGTATATACAATTATAGGTTCATAGATAAATACTAGACTATTACAAGCTTAGCTAATTATCAGAGATCAGAATCAAACCATGGACCTTAACCATTATGCCAGCCCTTACTCTAATTCATGATATTTACTTCAGCTCTCATTTAAGACTGCCGTTGTTAGTTAGCATTGCTAAATTTGTTTTACTTTGCAAGTTTAATTTAGGGAAAAACTGGTGCTTGTGTTTGGCAAGCTCATCCTTATACTCTCATACTAAAATACATTTCTCAAATCTGGTAATATAGAGGATTCCCTGACAATGGCCCAGGTGACTAGAGTTCGAGAAGCAGCCCAGGTAGTTAACAGAGCTGGTGAGGAACATGTGCATGCCCATTCTGGGGTGAGGAGCAGAGCTGGCCACATGCTATAACAGTCCTTTTGAGGAATGAGGCAGGCACATGGCCTTGAGTTGGGCAAGTGATGCACTAAACTGCTGATTGGTGGTAGCCTCATTAAGTAAGTACACTGGAGCATGCACTTGTGTGAGGAGAAGAATAGTGGACCGTACTGTGATGTTGTTTGCACTTTTTCCCACCCAAAGAAGGGAATAGGCTAATAGTGTAAAAAAAAGTTATAATAGCTAGGAAGTCAGCAAGAGCGCAAACAACCCTCAAGGCTGCCTGAATGGTTGCCCTTCTGGATGGCTCTTGTCATAGGGGATCTGGGTGGATACTTACCACTAGGGAACAAATGGGCTCAAGTCTGAATGGGATAGACTTCTTGGTCAACAGGAAGGGGGACAAAAAGCACACAGGATAAAAAAGACATCTCTAAGAATCAGTTTGTTTAACATGCATATCACTCCAACCAAGAACTGAACTGGAGATCTTCTTGCTGTGAGGCGACAATGCTAACCGCTGCACCACCCAGTGGAGCAATTGACTAGGCTTAAAATGGCTCACAAGGGCAGTTGGCCTAGCTCTATTCTAACAGCCTATAAAGATATACCCCGGGATTCATGAACCTTGCGCCAGGCGCCAGCATAGCGTCGGCGTTATAAAGCCAAATATGGCTGCTTAGCGATTCAGGTATGAATGAATTCCACGTGCACTACCGGCGTGCGCCGGACCGTCCCCGCCCCCGGCGTAGGTATGCAAAACACACTGTGTGCGGTATTGCACCATGCAAATGAGGGCAAATAGCGATCCACGAAGTGGCGCAGGCGTAGCGTAAAGGCGGCAATGTAAACCAAAAAAAAAACGGTTTACATTTACCCAAACATACCGGAGGAGTAACGGAAGGCTGTCAAAGTCAGGTATCATATAGGTGCAATATGCCAATGTGGAAAGGCACCGAGAATGTCCAAAGAAAATATGCACAAAATGTAAAAAATGACATAAATGGCACGTACGTAGAAAGAACAGCAGACCCCCGGGATGTGTGCACAGAAGTTGTAAAGCAATGAAATAATATGATAATGTCCGAAAAGAGCATTAGAACACAAATCAGCTGCACAGCCACCACACACCATAGTATGTATGTAAAGCTGCAACCCCAGCGCAATGGTTGTCAAGGAGTGGAGGCGGTGTCCGGCGCCGGAACCAGGTATTAGTAGTCAATTCCATGCAAATGAGGCAGATAATAGTGAATCGCAAAACGGCGCCAGCGTAAGGATGGAGCAAGCGCATGAAGCGGTGCGACACTGAGGAGTGGCCTACACGAGATACATGTCAACCACACAGGGTGTGCCACTGTAGGAGGAAGGATATTGGAGGACAGCAAATCTGGGCTGTACAATGCACATCACAGCATCAGGACTGGCGTGTTAGGAAATAGATGCGCTGACAGTACAGAATGCGGCGTACAAA
>NC_056750.1:415388403-415455668 GCF_019279795.1 Protopterus annectens | reverse complement strand
ATGTCTTTGTAACATATAAATTCACTCCATGGGAAGTTGTACCATTCTAGATGAAAAAAGTCTCACTCAACATTCTTTTAGTCTCTACCAGGGAAGTTAAGGCAACACAATTACCCTGTTAGGAAGTTAAGCTGGTTTACATTGTTTATTTTCACAGGTGAGTAAAGTCTACTGTACTGAATTCCCTCCTCCTCAGTCACTTGGGCTGCTGTTTCAACCCACACCACTTGGAATAGAGTTGGGTACCCTCCCTTTGCACCACTAGGCTGTCTGCCAGTCATCATTTAGTGCTGGATAAACATCACATCAGATTATTTCATCCCTGTGAAAATGAAAATTGTATCATTATAATCTGGCTAACTGTTGCTACATCCCTATCAATCTGTCCTCTATCTGTAGTTCCCTTTTGGTCTTCTTGCATAAATTTGGGCTTCGCCTGACGCCTGAACCGCTTATCATTACTACAGTAAAACTGAAATGTAACTTTGTGGAATATAATTATTTCCAAGATCTATCTCTTTTGTTTTTTGCCTTTCATTATATGCTACTTTTTGTGTCTCATATGTGATGGTTAACTTTTGCTGTTTTGGCTTGTATTTACACTTGTATTGTGTAGTGTATTGTATTGTATGACATCTTGTAAGATTTGTTAATAGTGGAGCTTTTCTCTCGAGACCACTGTTGAAAAGGGGCCTGTCATGGTCCAGTCAGACTTTCCAGGTATACAAATGGTAATCAGTCAATTAATCAATCAATCAATTAATCAAGTTAATCTCAAAACCCTATCTGAGTTTTCAGAACATGCAGTGTGTATCTTTACAACACAGTAGATGGCTTGAAAGCCTAAATGGAAAGGTAATTCTGGTCTGTAAAGGTAATTCTGGGCTGGGAAAATAATGATTCGTTCTAGTGACTGCTACATTTGGATGTGACACATCTTTGATATTTCCAAGAAAGTCTGAATAAATCTCAGTCATAAGAAAGAAACAGAGAATGAAGCAATTTCCAGTTATGAAGTAAGACTGATCTTTGTCATAAAGTGTTCCAAAAAGCAGTTGATGGATTCTTTGTTGAAGAAAATGTCAGCACTGAGGGGGTCTGCTGCAAGGCAACTTTTTCTTGCCCTATTGTGCAGTAATCCTGCAGGATACGGTGGGCAGAGTGGAGATGGTTTACAGGCTTTGCATGCTACAAAATATGTTTTTATGATTTTTCTGAATTCACTTTAGATATGTTTTTGCATTCTGAAATTTATTCAACGAGGTGTTTGTTGGCTGTTTATCCTAGAACCAGTTACAAAGAAATACTTGTATTCACAGTGAACAGTATTTATGGAAAGTATTCATACCATAATATCTGGTTTGAACAGAATAGTTTTATCTTTTGAAGCCAAGACCTGCATCCATGTCCCCAGAATATATTGTGTTTTAATAACCAAGACATCTGAACTGGCAGAGCCCATTTCCATTGAAGGTTGGAGAAAATACTCCAAAGTAATAAATAAGCACAATAACTGGGATTCAGAAATGTGCCTCACACAACTGCAGATTGCTTCTCACAGGTACAGTTCATAGTGTGATGTAGTCCACAGCTCATTAAGAATTAATAGTGTGAACATTTGCACCTAGTCAGTAAACTTGCTCATGCTAGAAACAGGCCTTGTAGTGAATGAGGAGAACTCACAGTTATGACGAAGAACTAGATGAAAACAAATGATCAGAGGGAAAGCACATGCTTCACTGTGTGCACAAACACTAATATGTAACAAAAGCAGCCACTGCAATGAATAAATCTGTTTTTTATTTACCATAAAAAGAGATGGAAAATTGGGTACTTGCATATTATCGCAACCAAGTTCCAAACAGCTTGATAATACGTAAGTACCAATTTTTTACTGTTTATTTTCCAGATAGAGGAGTGGGACACTACAGCACTTTCATTTCTGTAACAAATCTTCTCAGGTATTTGCAGGCCACTTCACAGAGTAAAAATAAGTAAACGCCAGAATCGTAGCTTAAAAATAAAGATCACAGCTACAGTCATTTCTTACCATTCACTTACCTAAACAGTAAAAGGATCTGGAAATTTTTCTGAAGAAAAAAATAAAAATTGTATCACTTTCTGATCGCATACAATAGTTAATGATGGTACTGGTATTTTCACAAGTACAGTATAGAAAAGATAATGGATGCTCTGACATTTTTTACTGTGTCAGCTACCACAGAATGGCACAATGTTTTGCCCTTTGTTACACTGTAAGAGCTTAATTGGGAATGATATATTACTGCTTGAATGTTTTAGTGCTGCACAGTTTAGGATGCAGAATGTTTAACTCGAAGAATAAGTAAAGGTACTTGTGTATTATCGGTTTGGAACCCGGTTGCGATAATATGTAAGTACCGAAAATTGTAATACATGAGACTAGGAAACAGGAGCAATAGCAGTGCACAAGGGAAACAAGGGGGGTAAAGAAGGGAGAGGAAGGGAGGGTACAACTTCTTTTATGGAACAAATGCCATTTTGTTTAAACAAGGGAAGCTGAGGAAGGATGTACGAGTTGGTGAGGGTATGGTAAGATGTTGAAGGTCAGTAGCAGGAGTAAACACACAAACATATGACAGAGGCAAAGACTGACAGAGGAGGTGCAGACATAATGAGGGATGGAGAGACAGTGGATATAGAAGCACACAGACAAAGGGAGAATACTGGTATTTGGGGTGGACTGGACAACAAAGAGGGGAGGGCATTGACATACAGGGGAGGGGAACAACAGGATGTGGTTTAGGGTGGGTATGGCCTCCTATATTGCATTGCCCCTGCAATACCCAGTGGGATGTCAGCATCCTGACTACCCCCCCCCCCCCCACTGGGCCCTGCCTAACATGTTGATATGTTGATGGCAGGGACAGGCATAGGGGCCCTTCCAGATGTTCACTGTGGGCTTCCAGCCACTGGTCTAATAGCTCCCTCACCAACTGTAAGCTCTCCCTGCATGTGACAAAATCACTACCCCTAACAGTGCCACTGGGGGAACAATGATGCTTCTAGCTGGTGAAGCACTATCAGGGAAGAAGGGGTGGCCAACTGGTTGTCCCCCAGTACATCCTCCAGGGTGGCAGCTCAAGATGCTGTTTGAGAAGAAGCAGGGGATTGCTGGACTTGATGGGGGACCACAGACCTTAGCAGTGCCACTATACAAAATGGGAAAAGAACGAGAGGGGAATAAAACAACAAAGAGAAAATAATTTTAATGAAAGAATATGGTCATAGGAGTGGAGAAGTGACAAAAAAATTAGGATAACATAAATATAATGAATATATAAAACACATTTAGTGAATGACATAATGCAAATGTATAAATACAGTTGAATAAAGCTACAATCTGACTAACTGCATAAGTGCATCATGTAAAGTGCTGTTATGCTGTGATGTACTGTCTGAATAGGTTGGGCACAGTTAGTAGTCCTAACGTGTAGCTGTGGCTATGAAAGTTGTGGAAAGGAATAATAATCTACCTACACAGTGCCAGGGCAATATGGTGAGTTTGTGCCCAAATGCCATTCTGTACCTGTCCTGGTTTCTAACAATGGCAATTGCAAACGTCACCCACAAACAACATGAATAACTTTATTGCTCATATTTTGAATAGCATCCAAACTGCACTACAAATACCTGCACATCTTATCATAGCCATTGGCAGGTGTCCAGGGTGACACACACTTGCATGCTGTTGTTAGATACCTAATGCAGCAGTGTGCACTCAATGCAATTGTAATTACTGAAAATGAAATAATATGCACTCCTGCACTTAGGAAGTCTTCCCATTCTCTTCAGATACAGAAGATGATTCTCCTGTATCGCCTCTGAGCTGTGAACTAAAGTATACCTTTCAGGAATATGCCTACATCACATACTTTATTGTGCCGGATAGTTATATATGTCTGTGCAGACTGGATGAGGAGTCTGCTTCAGACCAGTAGTATCCTTTGCAAAATATACCTGTCCCTTCAAGCCATTCTGTTGATGTTGCAGAAGAGGTCAAGATCCCTAGGCTGAGTATTTCTGATGCCATTTGAGTTGCTGATATGCAGTAAAGCCATCAGTATTGGGTCAGGGGATACTTTGTGTGCTAGACGCAGGTCATCTCTTAGCAATCTGTAGGATACTGACTATAGTGACAGAGCTTTGAGTTGGTCTATGTTGGGCATATTGTTTAGACCTTGTATCCTTTTAGTAAGGTAAATCTCTGGGCATTCCAGATGTTCCATTTGTCTGGACAGATACATGGCAAAGGGGGCACTAAACTCAATGATTGGTCTAATGAGGGCTGATAAAGGGGGACAATGACATCCCTAGATCTAGATACAATCCCTTTGTTTATAAGTTGTGCACTATAGAAGGACTTTCTTATGACAACGGACACATGTTAGTCAAACGTTAAGTCACTGTCCACATAAGTTCCCAAATTCCTAACAACTTGATCAGCTCTTAGGGGTGTATTGTCAATGTGGTAGTCCCTCAGGATAGATGACTTCCGAAAATATAGAGTAATTCATTTTTTATCATTTAGTTTCAATCCATGATTTTGACAACAGTTATTTATTTGGGACAAACCTTCATGCAGGATGGCTAAGTCATTTTGGGAATTCAGTGACTGCTCCTAGTTCACAGTTATCTGCAAATTTAGCCTCCCAGAGGCCTTTGGTATTGGCTTCTAGTTTAGATAATTAAATACCAAAAAGGAGAGGTGTCAGCACAGAAGTCTGCAAGACTCCACTGGTTTCTTTTGTGGAGGTTACTTCCTCTGTTTTGATTTCCTACATCCTATGTGTGAGCCAGTGACCAATCCAGTGAATTTTCTTATTCCAGAGAACTATGACACGCCTGTTGATTTTTTTTTTGGCATGTGTTACACACCATAGGGCATCTCAGTAGCATGACCTGTGGTGGGATATCTGTACTGTAGCCCAGAAACTATTGGCATATCATGGTGTTATAAAGGCTTGAAATATGGCAGTAAATGCATGTACTACATTTGTTATGCTTAACCATGTGAACAAATTTGCTATTTATGTTCTTTATTGGCTACAAAACTCATATATAATGCAAGAAGTTCTGTTGGGGTAATTGACTTCCTCACATATCTTCAGTGCTCTTCGAAGGAGGTGATTCAGGTGCATGAGATAAAAGAACCTCTTAGCGTGAACAGGCCCACAGAATGGAAATGTAGCTAGAGTGATTCAGTAGCATTCATGAGGTAGTGCCTAATTAGCATAACTGCAGCAGCTAGGTGTTCAAATTTACATAATATAATGCCTGTCTGTTGCCAAGAGCCTCATCTCACTATGGAAGATTACCAATGGGCAATGGATGGTGCAGTGGTACAGCAGTAGTGTTGTCACCTCACAGCAAGAGGTTCTCTGGTTCGATTCTCGGCTGGGATGCCTACTGTGTGTAGTCTGCATGTCCTCCCTGCATTCATGTGGGTTTCCTCCGGGTGCTCTGGTTTCCTCTCATGTTACAAAGACATGTATCTGGAGTGTTTCTCCCTGGGCCTCCACTGAAAATTGGCTTCATTCCAAGTTGGACTTTCCCGGTTAACAAATGTTAAATAAATAAATAAAATAAAATAAAAATTGCAGTGCCAGGTGAAGAAACTGTGTTCATCAGGAGTTGCATTTCTTCTTTATGAGGTAACTTTGAACTTTCTGACTTTAGACTTTGCTGCTTCTAGCAGGAACTATTTTGTAAAACTACTTAGGCATTGTGTAGTATTAAAGTGCATGGTAACATTTACAAGCTGCAGATGTATTCAAGTGGTATTGATATTAGCATTTTTGGGGCCACGAACAATTTTTAAGTTTCGGGCCCTCTAAACACACGTAGTCTGAGCATCACCCTGTTGCCACCACCCCTCCTAAGCCCCCTGCAATGCACTCATATTACAACAGGCCTGTGTACTTCACTAGTTGGCTCATCCTACTGAGGGACTTTCACAGTAACTGGGATTTAATTACAGGGATGTGACCTTATAATATTCTTATGTCAGGGACAGCTTTAGAATGTCATCCTACGTGAATGGCTGCATTTCACCCTCTGTCACACATTCCCCACTACTACCTCTGGTCTTCTTACATTTTCACACCATCCAGATTGCTTTTTTCCCCTTTATCACATTTTGTCTTACTCTCCAGCTTTTTTCTTCGCCATTTGAATACATCTTAACTGGGCAAAACTAGACTGTAATAAATGTGGGGGAAATAATTGAAATAAGCCTGGAGTCTGGAGGCTGCTAGGCCTCCCAGAAGCCATGGAGTGCTCTATGCTCTGAGTTTTATTTTATAGATTTTTTAAACAACCTTTTCATATAGTGATGGCTCAAATATAAATCATGACTAAGGAAGGAAATGTAGTTTTATTCTTGTAGACTACTTTTTCTTGAATCCTTTTAACACACCTTAACTAGCCAAGGCTGCACTGCAATAACTATGTAGGAAATAAATTAATTCAGCTGGGCTGTGTGTGTGTGTGTGTGTGTGCGTGTGTGTGTGTGTGTGTGTGTGTGTGTGTGTGTGTGTGTGCGCTCGCATGCATGTGTGTGTGTGTGAAACGGGGGGGGGGGAGTCCAGCTTTCAGAAACCATACTGTTATTCAACTGTTTAATCCAATGATGGCCTCAATAAAAGTCTCTATGTAAGGAATGACATACATGGTATTTTTTTTAGCTTCAAGGAAGAAATAAGGTGTGTCCAAGGCTTAATGTTCATAGCTGACAAAATTGTAGTTCATAATAAACTAAGAAGACAAATATTTGAAAAGATACATAAATCCTTTATGGGTATAGTGGCTACCCCCCCCCCCCGCAAACCAAAGAAAAATATAGTCATCTTCTGTATCCCTTTGGTGTTACACTGGGATGAAAGTGACGGCACAAATGGCCACAGTCATATATTTCAAGTGACAGCTGTCATATATATGCACAGCATACCTCCTCACCCCTACCCCCTAAAAGCAGTCACCTTCTGTGTACTCCCCTGAAGTCAGGCTGTGACAAAACTGAAAGATGCAGCAGAATGCAGTAATTTATTTCAACTTGTCACTATCAAACATATAGTTCAACATGTTGCTGTCAGTTTTATATATATATATATATATATATTTATATATATATATATATATATATATATATATATCTGTATAAATGGGTCTTCTTCACATCACCTAAAACCCATTTGACTGACACCAAATCACCTAATTTTCAAAATACTGAAAACTCATTTGACTGAATCTCATTTCATTGAATTGTAAGCAATAGACATAATGTGGGTTTCCATTCACCTGTGACTTGTTTGTGATAAAAATAATTTCTGTAACTTACAATGCTGACTGTCAGAATACCAATAGTCATGTAGAAAGTAGTGTTGTGTTTTTAAATGTGGGTATGTCTCTTTACATTTTTATGGGAAGTATCTAAAGTAATATGGTGGATGTTTTCTGCATTTCTAGCAGTTGTGGCAGCGTGTAGGGTACTGTAAAGCAAGTAAAAGGTATATGTCCTTTTCCCCAATGTAGTGTGATCCTGGAGTTAGTATATATAGTTAGGGGTGTGTGGGGGCACAGCATAGCCCCCCCCCCACTTAGTTTCTTTTTATATTGTCCGGTTTCTGTTAAAAGGGTAAATAAGTAGTTTTTAAGTTCTGGAAAGAAGTAGTTATTAGTGTTGTGAGTATGTTTGTATATACATACATACACACATATATATATATATATATATATATATATATATATACATATATACCCATATCTGCAGCAGGTCTCCAAGGTAAATAGCCTCTGGCTTGTTAGAACAAAGCAGGTAGGGGAAGTCAGCAAGCCAGATCCATAACTTCGAGATAAGGATTGGCTCTAAGGACTGGATTTGTCGGGCTAGGGAGTGAAGCGGGGCTGGGTGTGTGCAACAGCTGGATGAGCCATTGCCCCCTTAGCCACACCCCCTCATCTCAGGGGAGCAGGGTTATGGCAGCAGCAACTCTGGACATGTGCTGGGCCCTTCCTGTGGATCACCCTGGCTGTGGCACGTGATGGTCCCAAATGGCATCCCACATCATCCGGCAGCTAGCAGCTGACTTAGAACTGGTGCGGACTGGGGGAATCCAACTGTTTAATTAAAACAAAGCATCATGAAGGCCCAAGACATGAGTTGATGTGATGTGATTTCTGGCAACCAGGAAAGACCTCGGCATGGATGGCTAGTGCACAGGTCCAAAAACCCTACAGTAAGAACAAAAAAAGACCAGCATTACAGGAGAAGGAACCAGACTTTTATTCAAAAGTCACAAAACAGCCACAGACCAGTTTCGGTCCTAAGCCTTTGTCAATGTACACATAGGCTGTAAAAAAAAATCTTTTATAACATGATATAATTAATTAACCAATCACCATAGCCCAATTAAAGGCATTCATTCAAGCCAGGTAAAAACAAGCCCCCTAGTCTGACTATCCATGCTTTTTCTTTCTTATTCAAAATATTTTTCCAACCTAATTTGCAACTTCTATCCCCCAAACCCTGTCAATAATAATGAACCTAAATTGGGCAGAGGGGTGTTTTAAAGTGTGTTTATATAACACGTTATTGGAGTTTTTATTTCTAATACTGCTGAAATGTTCAGACATCCAAAACTTAATTGGTCTGGATGTCTGCCCTGTATAAAAGGCAGAGCAAGTACATATTACTAGATAAATTACCCAAGCTGTGTTGCAGTTACCAAAAACATTAATATTAAATATACGTGGTGTATTTTTAGATGAAGAGTCTTTAGTTTGAACTATATGTTTACAAAATGAACAGTGTCCGCAAGAAAAACAACCCACCACTTTATCTCCAATAGTAACTTGTCTAGATGCTGAAATTGGTTGACTACGCTTATAGTAGTTAAAATAACCACCCATGGTTTTACCTTTCGTAAAAGAAAAGTGACATCTATTCTCCAAAAATTTGTTTAGGCGTTCATCCGATAACAAAATACCCCAATGGCTTTGTATGATATCCATCAATAACCGTGTATTCCTACCATAACTGGTAATACATCGAATAGGATGACGTTTTTGTTGATCATAACTCTTGTATTTCAATAAGTCCCCTCTGTTTGACCTGATTACCTGTCCGAAACAAACGTGATACATTATAACCACATTGTACAAACCTCTGAGTTAATTCCTCATCTTGTTTAACAACATCCTCATTACTAGAACAAATCCTACGAATCCTCATATACTGAGACTTCGGAATGTTATGAATGATGTGAGGTGGATGACAGCTGATTGCATGCAAAAGATTATTGGAATGGAAAGGTTTACAATAAAGTGTGGAGGAAAGTGTGCAATCAGATTGTTTATTTACCAACACGTCCAAAAAAGAGATGGACTGCCTATCAAAATTTAAGATGAATTGGATGCCCCATTTGTTTTCATTAAGATATTCAACAAATTCATACAAATATTGGACATCAGATTTCCACACTAACCAACAGTCATCTAAAAACCTCCTCCAAATATCAATTTCTTCTAAAAAAATGTTATGACTATTGTCATAAATGATCATTTGCTCTAAATACCCTATAAAAAGGTTGGCATAAATGGGGGCAAAAGAAGCCCCCATAGCAGTGCCCTTGAGCTGTAAATAACAAGTGTCCTTAAAATAAAACACATTCTTAGTGAGCACATGCTCAGTCAAACAAATAAGAAATGTGTTAAGTCCAGGACTATATAAAGATGTTTTTTCTAACCAATATTCAAGAGCACTTAAGCCAGCCCAATGGGGAATACTTATGTTTAAAGAGACCACATCTAGTGTACACATGAACCAGCCATCATCCAATTGAGCATCAGAAATAACATTCAAAAACTTGGTAGTGTCTTTTATTCGAGCTCTAACATGTATCAATAATGGCTGAAGAAATCTAGTAAGGAATTCCGATAATGGTTCCGTAAGGGAACCATTACCAGCAACGATGGGTCTACCAGGGGGCTATGTGGCATGTTTATGAATTTTCGGGAGCAAATAAAGGTGTTGAGGCAATGGGCCTTTCACCTTTAAATGAAATGAGACTTTATCACTAATAATACCCTCATTGACTGCCAGGGCCAAAAATGCATCAATCTCACTTTTAAACCTGGGGGTAGGATCAATAGACATTGTAGTATAAAATCTGCCATCTTTTAATTGTCTATCCTCCTCTGCTGTATATATAACCCAGTCCATAACAACTATTGTATCCCCTTTATCAGCATTCATAATAACAATATTCTTATTCTGTCTCAAACTGTTTAAAGCCATTATTTCTGATTTAGACAGATTATTAGAGAGAAACTGATTATCAGTATGAATGCCAAAATGTAACTCTTTTAATACACATTTATAAAAAATGTCTACATGTTTGTTCATAGGGGGTACAAACATGGATTTATGGAATGTGAAATCAGATGTTGAAGTTGCAGTAGTGTAATTAGCATAATTATAAAAAAACAATCTCAAATTCAATAACCTACAAAATGAATTCAAGTCCTGAACAAAAGTTTCCTCTGACAGAACATAGCCAGGTACAAAGTTTAATCCCTTGTTTAACAATCTCAATTCTATGTCAGACAGTGATATTGATGAAATATTGTGAACATTGTTACCATAATCTACTTGGGTTAGAGAAAATTCAAAAATGTTTCCAAAGAGGCGTCTGGATGGATGTTTATGCCACCCCCCCGGTCTTGATTACATTTATGTAATGGACCAACGTCTGGAAAAGAACAACTTTTATTTGAAGCTGGTGACATTTGTTGGAATTCAGGTTCTGTATCAGTGTAAGAGGAGGAATCATTCCCCGGTGTGTCACTAGTACCCTTTTTGAGTATAGACTTCTTCCTTTTCCTTTTTTGACTGGTTCTTTTGGTCTCATTCTAGGAAAACTTTACAGTTTTAATTTGTTCAAAAGCCTTGCCAGGACTATAGTCCTTTTTATCCCAGCTAAACTTACATATTTTCCTGTCTTTCAATTCACTTTCAAAAACTAAAAAGTCACTACTTAGTTTTTTAAAACAAGTTTTATAAATAGGTTGGTCACTCTATTCTTTCACCAGTTCACATAAATTGGTAACCTCTGGCATTTGGCTGTCAATCTTCCATTCATAAAAAGCACGTAGAGCTTTAATAAAATCCATTGCTGCATTCTGTTGTATATCTGTCCAAGTACTTAACAAAACATCATCAGCTTGTCCCACTAAGGGTTTGATTTTAACTTGAAGACCCCTAGGTAAAATCCCCTTCGATAAATAGGCTTTAAAAAGCCTAGTATGCCATATCGAAGATCTGAGGTTCTTCATGTTCTTAAGTAATTTATCAAAAAACTCCATACATTTATTGACCTGCTGTGGTTCTTGATTTAAAGAACCTGACCTATTAAGGTCAATGCCAAACATCCCTATATCATCCTTCTCCACAGAAAGGCCTTCTAAAATACTCATCTAATCCATCTTAATAAGAATTGTTACCAAAAGCCCCTAACTTCTATGTGTAAATTTGTGAATAAACCAATATAATAAATATACTGGTTGATATAACAAAATAAGTGACCAGCATATACAATCTTAAACACTAACCTTAATATATGGCAAACCCACTCATGTAGATTTTGACCACTAATATTCAATGCAGCACCCAAAATTCCAAATGTAAAGTTAATTTCAGACAATATTAACAGGCTCAATGTGTTACTATATTTTCATAGCTTTTAGAACAAAATAGAAGACCATGTTGTACCAAAGAACATTATAAACATCTTCCCAAATTCAAAAATACGATCAGACAAGTCCTCTTTATAAAATAATACAAAGCATACTCGCAATAAATGCCTCTATAAATCAAGGACAGTATAACAAATATTCAAAAGATCTTATTCAATGTCCTTACTTATTTGAGAATGTCAAAACAGAATCAAACAGTTGTTCCTGTAACAATTAGGCATTAGCCCATCAATATTCCTGCATATTCAAAAGCCCCAAAACAGAAATCTTTCCCCGTTTTATGATATTATACACAAGAAACAACATATTTGTTGAACTTCCAAAATTCGCTAAAAAAAGTGATGACCAGTATGTCTAGAGTTAAATATACAAGGTCACTGGTAACCATTTAATGTTCACAAACGTGAAAAAGCCACATCTGCCATCTTCCCTGATGCCAAGCTGTGAATAAACCATGAAGACGAATCACAATTGAAGGAAAGGTTCCCGAGTAACATCCAGGGACTCAGATTAACCAAACAGTCCCAAAGTCACTAATAGACTATATCTTTAATATCAAGGTTGAACCCACAAACAAATTTATTAAACTTCCCAGATTTGTCAAAAAAAGTTCACCAGCAAACCTGGAATTAAATATACAAAGTCACTGGTAACCATTTAATGTTCACAAACGTGAAAAACCATGTCCGCCATATTCCGTGACAGCAAACTGCGAATGAATCTCAAAAACAAATCACAATTAGAGCAATGGTTAACCAAACAGTCACAAAGTCACTGATGAACTATGTCTTTAATATCAAGGTTAAACCCACAGACATAAAAAATAGAAAAAAACGTCTTTTAAGCTCCAAAACACAGATGATGCAGAAAACCAACCTGTTAGATCCAACGATGAGTGCCAAAATACTATACACACATAGATGTCATCCCAACATATGAGTTGTCTTTGAGATCCACCAACATAATGAAACCACAGGTCCGATGCAAATAGTACCAATAGTCCCAAACGCAAACCCAGTTTCTGAAAAAAATATAAGTTTTCGCGACTAGTAAGCCAATAACAGAAACCTTACTGTCATGCTTGCGATCCATTGACGTAAACTATATACATATCGATGTCATCTAAACATGAGTTGTCCTTGTGATCCACCATCATAATGAAACAAAAGTCCAATACAAATAGTACCAGTAGTCCCAAACGCAAATAAGGTTTCTGAAAAAAACAGACTCTCTCAACTAGAGAGCCAATAACAGAAACCTTGTTATCATGCTTGCGATCCACCGATGTGATAAATCCAAAAGGCCTAGTGCAAATACACTGGCCAATGGCTGAATAGTAATACAGAAAGCAAACACACCTGTACACTGAAGTAAACTCTCTCGACAAAAGAGCTAATAACAAAGCCCCAAAACTCCAAAGGTCCAGAGTGAATTGCACAAGCCACTGGCCAAATAATTGTCACAAAAGCAAACGAGGCTTCAAAGAAAAAATATACAGACTCTCTCGACTAGACAGCCAATAGCAGAAACCTTTTCATTGTACTCGCAATCCATCCACATTATAAGTCAAAAAGGTCTGATATAAATTCATTGATCAACAGCCAGATAATGATCCAAAACACAAACACACCTTTAGGCTGGAATAAACTCTCTTGACTAGAGAGCTGAATACAGAGCCCTTCTCCAACAAATGCCACCAGCAGAATGAATAGAAAAATGGCAACCAGGAAAGACCTCTGCACGGACGGCTAGTGCACAGGTCCAAAAACCCAACAGTAAGAACAAAAAAAGGACCAGCACTACAGGAAAAGGAACCAGACTTTTATTCAAAAGTCACAAAACAGCCACAGACCGGTTTCGGCCCTAAGCCTTTGTCAATGTACACATAGGCTGTAAAGAAATAATCTTTTATAACATGATGTAATTAATTAACTAATCACCATAGCCCAATTAAAGGCATTCATTCAAACCAGGTAAAAACAAGCCCCCTAGTCTGACTATCCATGCTTTTTCTTTCTTATTCTGGCTGTGGCAGATGTTGGTCCCAAAGGCATTCCACATCGTCTGGCAGCTAGCAGCTGACTTAGAACTGGTGCGGACCAGGGGAATCTGACTGTTTAATTAAAATAACGCATCATGAAGGCCAGAGACGTGAGTTGATATGATTTCTGCCTAGTGCTCTGAATGTCAAAGTGAAGAAATTCAATGAAGCATGGGTAAACTGCGAGAGTAACTATAACTCTCTTAAGGTAGCGAAATGCGTTGTCATCTAATTAGTGATGCACATGAATGGATGAAGGAGATTCCCACTGTCTCTACCTACTATCTAGTGAAACCACAGTGGAGGGAATGGGCTTGGCAGAATCAGTGGGGAAATAAGACCCTGTTGGGCTTGACTGTAGTCTGTATAGATAACATGCATACACACACGCACACACACACACATATATATATATATATATATATATATATATATATATATATATATATATAAAGAATATATGTATATATGGATATATAGATATAGTCTCTCTCTCTCTCTCTCTCTCTATAGTACCAGTAGTCCCAAATGCAAATAAGGTTTCTGAAAAAAATAATATAAATAAATAATATAAATAGTATATATAGAGAGAGAGCATAGCTCCTTTTCTCTACCTCGAAAAGATAGCCACATGTCTATACATCTTACATATCCTAAACAGTACATTGCCCTCTCTACTGCCTCTAAGCTAGTGCACTGGAACTTGTTCTGCCACACCAGGCAGTGGAGGATAAGCCCAATCAGGAAGCTATGGAGGTGCTGGCAACAGGAAGATTATGCCACACAAAGGTGGGAAGGAGCTTGTTCCCCTTGCATGTGTATTCCCTGCTGCATCTGCTTCCTTAATATTATGTCATAAAGCCAATAATACAGTGAGGGGCCATTGTTATTCAAAGACAAGCATGCTGACTGGACAGCCCAACCAGTGTGCCCACTGTAAATTGAGCAGATACCAAAAGAAAAAAAGTCCATCTGTTAAAGTACTATTGAGCTGCCAATTTTTTTTCTATTAATATATGCTACGGATGCACACCTATAAAGTGTACAGATTTTCACAGGATGTACAGATTTTTGCCTCAATATTTTTTTGGTCTGTTCCTCATAAATTCTGCCTTATTTAATTTTATTTTTCAGTTGCATGGGTTTCTTTCCTGCATGACCCCCCCCACTTGGGATTAACTACAATACACATTTTCCACTTCATCCACTGAAGCTGACTATCTTAACTAAATAAAACTGCAAGAAGCAAGAACCTGACCCCCAAACTTTTCTGTTGTAATAGGTGAATTACAACTTAAAGGTCTTCCTCCCACACAATTCCAAAAGGATAGAATCCACCAGCGAAGTTATATAATTGATTTATTTTCACACCAAACAAATAAAACAAGAAAAATCTGAGCGCTTTCGTCTCCCTTCGGAGACTTCTTCAGAGATGAATTAAAAACACAAAATACATCAGTTTATATACTTTATCTAGTGGGCTGGTCATTAGATTAATTAATTAATTAGCACATTTCTTTCATTTCCTTCTAAAAGTGAAATACACACTATTTTCATTGTGTGTAAAAAAATGCTATTTTCTACACGGAAAACTTTAAACTTTAAATTCAGTTATCAAATATCTGTCTACAAATTCAGTATAAATATGAAATGCATAACATTATATTAAGTATATCAAAATATGTTACAATATATTAAATGAATTCAATAAATCATAAGTACAATTAATATACTTGTTGCATTGAGGAAAAAATAAATGCAAGAAGGTCAACACGACTTTCAGTACTTGTTCTAAAAAATGAATACAAAGAGGTCAACACAACAGTATATCCTATCAAAACCTTTCAAAACCTTTCAAAACCTTAAGACATTAAATAGTGGGAGAACACTGTTAACATACTAAAAAGGGAGCACTAATATCCTGATAGATATAATAATAATAATAATAATAATATTAATATAAATATATATATATATATATATATATATATATATATATATATATATATACATACATACATACACATACACATAAATACACCATAATGCCAACTCTACAAACCTTGTATGCATATATATATATATATATATATATATATATATATATATATATATACTCTCTTATGAATGTATGTACTACTATTTGCATTAGAACTTCCAAAATTTCCAATAAATACCAGATGGATTAATACATCTATGCAGATCATCCATATGTATAAAAATGTATAAAAAGTGTATAAAAAGTATGTTAACAGTGTTCTCCCACTGTTTAATGTCTTAAGGTTTTGAAAGGCTTTGAAAGGTTTTGATAGGATATACTGTTGTGTTGACCTCTTTGTATTCATTTTTTAGAACAAGTACTGAAAGTCGTGTTGACCTTTTTGCATTTATTTTTTCCTCAATGCAACAAGTATATTAATTGTACTTATGATTTATTGAATTCATTTAATATATTGTAACATATTTTGATATACTCAATATAATGTTATACATTTCATATTTATACTGAATTTGTAGACAGATATTTGATAACTGAATTTAAAGTTTAAAGTTTTCCGTGTAGAAAATAGCATTTTTTACACACAATGAAAATAGTGTGTATTTCACTTTTAGAAGGAAATGAAAGAAATGTGCTAATTAATTAATTAATCTAATGACCAGCCCACTAGATAAAGTATATAAACTGATGTATTTTGTGTTTTTAATTCATCTCTGAAGAAGTCTCCGAAGGGAGACGAAAGCGCTCAGATTTTTCTTGTTTTATTTGTTTGGTGTGAAAATAAATCGATTATATAACTTCGCTGGTGGATTCTATCCTTTTGGAATTGTGTGGGATGAAGACCTTTATTCTTCGTGGAACAGGTTTTTGCTACTTGGTGAGACAATTTTTTGTGCTCTGTGAATTACAACTTAGTTTTTGTTAAGTTTTAAGGCTTAAAAGGTGTATGAACAATATCAGTGAAGGGTTCCAGCCACCTGACAATAGATTGGGCCAGTACCTTGAATCAGCCTTACAGACACACACACACACACACACACACACACACACACACACACACACACACACACACACACACACACACACACACGCACACACGCACACACACGCACGCACGCACACACACACACACACACACACACACACACACACACACACACACACACACACACACACACTCCCAAGATTTACTGCTTACATTAGTAAATTTTGCTTTTACTTTCAGCATAGTATCTAGACTAATCACAACTCTCTCTAAAATTATCAAACAACCCTGTTTATGTGCCTGCAGTGAAAATTAAATTTATTCCAGAGCTACTTAGATTAAGCTTTTGTTAGATACTGATATCTTAAGCTCAGTACTCACCTTCAACTGATAGTTTTTTCAGGTCTTCTCTCTCTGGGGCTGGACCCACTCCCTCCCCCCATAACATCAACCTTATACCTAGCCTGACCCCTCCCATACTTCTCTTCCACCTATCCCGTAACCCCCCCTAATTATTCCCCTATCATACCATACCTCCTAATTATTGTACTCTACCTCCCAACCCATTTCTAACTAGGGCCATGTAGTACACCATCCTCTAAACTACTTCTATCCTGCTCATATTCTTTATCACACTGCACTCCACCACCATCATGTCCATCACAACTATTACTTTGATCTTGCTTCTCTCACTTACACTCTCTCCTAACAATAATCACAACTTTCCAGACACCCAACATACCTCCTACAACTACCTGTACAACCAGCACACATAACCCACATTTATCAAGTTACTCAGACATCCACCCTAGCTTATTCACAGCTAATACCTCTGTACTATCCAAAGTGCAAATTCTACCTCTCCAAAGACACTCCCATTATCATACCACCAGCAGCAACTACACCATTTTTAGGAAAAAACTGACAAGTATAACCTACACAATTTGCCAAAGCACTATTTCCCAGTGTGGTGATGTACAACCCAACCCAGGCCCAGCCCCCCTCAGCCCCAGCAAACCTAGCAAATCTCTTATGCTATCAACCATAAATCTCCAAAGCCTTAGAAACAAGATACCTGAACTCCATGCATGGATTTCACAGTACAACCCAGATATTATAGCAGTTACCGAAACCTGGTTGAAATCATATGTAAAAGACACTGAATTTCTCCCCCAAGCTACTCATGCCTGAGAGTTGATCAACCCAACAAGAGAGGAGGAGGAGTAGGAATACCCTTCCCTAACAATTACACATTAATTCCCTACTCAAAACCAACACCCAACTTCTCCCCAGCCGAAGTTCTAATCTCTGTATTAAAACTTAACATCCATAAAACATTTGCATAATTGCTCTTTTTATTCCTCTAGGAAACAACATATCAATATTAGAAAACATACTTGTTTGGACTTCCCAAAATATAGATAATGAAACCATCTTTCTAGGTGATGTAAATATCGATTGGCTAGACATAGGCCACAACATCCCCTCAAAAAACATAAATCTTTACAACTTCTCACAACTAATTGAAGACATCACCAGACCTCACAAGAATTACAATTGGGGCTCCACAATCAACTGCATATTAGTGTCCCACCCTTTCAATGTCATCAGTGCAGGCATTCTACCTAATACCATTAGTGACCACCATCCAGCATATATCATACACAAAACTACTTCAACCCCAGGCCAACACCAATATAAATCAACCAGAAATGTTACTAAGTTCCAATCATCCATATTTAACAAAATCTTAGCTAAAGTAAACTAGGAACCCTTCAAATCCCTACCACTTAATGAGGCTGTTGAATTCTTTAACTCAGCATTTCTAGACATCCTAAATAGACAAGCACCCACCTGCCAAAAATTAATAAAACATAACCATGCAAGCTGGCTCTCAAAAATCCACCAAAGAAGTAATGTCCACAAGGGATAAAATCTGGAAATCATGGCAGAAAAACAAAGACCCCTCAACTCTACTACATTACAAGCAACTCTGTAACCAGGCAAAACATCTAATAACCACTGATAAAAAAGCCCACTACCTCCACCTACAAAGTCAACATAAAAATAATACCAAAAAATTCTGGTCCTCCATCAGCCAACTATTACACCCAAGCTCTCAAAGCAATCCATCCCCTGACCCACAAAAAACTCCCACTGAACTTGCAACCCTCTTCAATTCCTACTTCGTTGACACCATAGCTAACCTAACCGCGATCTTTCTTACAGTTAACAGCACCACCACCAAGACAGCTGATGACCAAATGATCTCAGAAAACAAGTCTACCCTTAACCTTATCACCCACTCAGCATGGTTTCAGACCAGGACACAGCACCCCTACCACCCTCCTATCCTTCCTTGATACAGTTAACCAGGCACGGGATTCTGGTAAAATAATTGCTTCACTTTTCCTTGACCTCTCCAAAGCTTTTGATACAATTTCCCACACTATCATCCTCTCTAAACTATCCACCCTCCACATTTCTCACCCTACCCTGCAATGGTTCAACAGCTATCTATCCAACAGGCAGCAATCCACCAAATGGCAACAATCTTACTCTCCCTTCCTCAATACTTCCACAGGGTACCCCAAGGCTCCATACTTGGTCCTCTCTTATTTAGCATCTTTATTAACAACTTTCACTCCACTCTTCCACAGTGCTCAGTAATCCAGTATGCTGATGACGCTATAATAATATGCACTGCAAATTCCAGCTCTGAACTCCAGCAAATTACCCAGAATGCCCTCACCTCTACTGAATCTTGGATGCTTAACAATCATCTTGCCCTAAATCCAAAAAAAAAAAAAAAACCTAGTAATTTTTACCCCTCGGAAAACCACTCCAGTTGATAAAAAACTATTCACTATACAAGCCCAAGACAATACCACTATAGAAGTTGTCCCACACACCAAATTACTAGGCATTATTATAGATGAAAACCTTAACTTTGACCTACACATAAACAATAACATCTAAAAAACACACAAAGCTTGGTATGCTCTATAGGCACCAGCACTTTCTTAGCCTCTCTACTAGACAAACCCTTGCAACTACCTTTTTATTACCCTCGTCTCTTTATGGTGCCCCTCTCTTCACTAATAAAAATCCAAAGTTGATATGTGTTACAACAGAATAGCAAAATTTGCCACCAAAGCCAAATTCTCATCCCACCACTGTAAGTCACTGAAACAATTAGGGTGGCTGGAACTCCCCCAGCATCTCTCATTCACCCAACTAACTACTGTGCACAAAATAATCTACAGACCCACAGACTGTCCTGCTCTCTCAAATCTACTTGCCAAATACCATCCCAGCAGGCATCTAAGATCTGAAAATCATCTACTTCTAAAAGTAGATAAGCCCGCCTTACCTGCTGGTCAATGCCTATATTCCTTCCCCGTCACCAAACTATGGAACTCACTTGTACCTTCTATAAGAAACACAGGCAGCATCACCACCTTAGAACAAATATTGAAAAATCATCTCAACTCTTCCTGGCTATGGTCCTGCTCTATAACCTAACCTCTTCACTTGCCTTATATGATTACTAAACTTTTATGTCTTTTGCTACTAGTGACTGATGATACTTTCTAAATATTTATGTTTTATTTTTATCTCCACTTGTTGATACTGATACAATAATACGGATTAATATATCTCTGTTTATACCTCTCCGAATTCATTGAATTCTGCTTTAATGTATATTTTCTGTATATATTACTGTAATCAAACAAACTAGATTCCCGCTTTTATGTATATATTCTGTATATGTTACTGTATTTACTATCTGTAACACTGTTTCTACTTCTGTACCAATTAATGCTTATATTTTTTCTGTATCTATGTTCTTGTTGGAGCTTTTCTCCCTGGGCTTCCACTGAAAATGGGCTCTTTTAGGCCCAGTGGACTTTCCCAGTAAACAAATGCAATAAATAAATAAATAAATAAATACATAAATGTTGTGTTTTACTGATAAATCACTGAAGAATGAAAATAATGACATGCATTTGTGTTCCTGACTTCATATCCTTCAGACAAAGCACACTAATGCAAATCCTGTTATTTTAGCAGCTTTCTATGTTTATAAGACCAATATTTACACTCTGTTCTGCAGACAATAAACGATAACGATAACACAAATATTGTTATTCTGGCAGCTTTCCAAGTTTATAAGAGCAATATTTACAATCTGTCCCTATTTGGGGGCGTTTGTCTCTTATTATTTAAGGCTTTATCCACATTTCTTGTGCTAAGAGATTGAGAGGTATGTATGGAGGGCAGACCTAATACAAATAAAATCTAGTACGTTCTGCAAAACTAAATAAATGTTCCTGATTTTCCTTGTATTTCTCTGCTGTCTCAGCAGACTCTCGTACAAATGAGTTTTCTGATTTTTATAGTGAGAAAGGAGGAACACTATGGCACCATTATACAAAGACATTATTTAAGAAATGTAAGCAAGTTGTTTCTTAAATAATGTCATTGTATAATCACAATAACCACCTCATGGGTGTGGGTATATGAGGATTTACCCATGGCTGGCTTTGTTTAATCACTCAGGCTTTGCTCTTGTGATAAATCCACACTATCTGTTGATAAATCCTCATATACCCACTCCCACTCATCAATTATTGCATAATATTATGTATGTTAAATAACCATCTAAGGTTTGATATTCAAATACAATAAATTGTAAAGAAAACCCATAGAAAAAATGGACTCTTGTATTATAGTAAACAATTTCTAACTACGCTAGCAAAGCAATAGCCTGTGCATCTCTACTACTTCTGCTGCTATAGATTGCCCCCATCAACACCAACCTTCAGCAATCTCTATTAACAAAAACTGAACAATTCTGTAAGATGGCATCTAAATTCACTACTAACCAATCTGTAAAATACCACCATGGTCTATCTTTAAAACAGTTAGGCTGGCTAGAACTCTCTATATTATCCAGTTAGCAACTGTTCATAATATCAGCTACAAACTTCAGAACTGTCTTGTACTCCAAGCCTTAGTGAAACCTTATATCCCTGCATGATCAATATGCTCCATATACAAGTCCCTATTAAAAATAACTAAAACCTACAACTATGCTGGACAGTCCAAATCATGCATTCTATCCCTACCACCATCAAACAACAAACTAGCATATAAAGATTTAAAAACTTGTTAAAACACTTTACAAACCCTTGGCTCTGCTCTTCCACCTTCCCAGGCTAGACTACCCTGCCCCTTACACTCCTGCATTACTCAATTTAAATTTCCTACAGTTTTCTATCCCTTTGCCCTAACTGTCACTTCTATTACTTCCATTTACCCCCTGACAAGTTTTCCCCCTCCAACTCATACTTGCAACCCTGTACACCTACCTCAGCTGCACTACAACTTTCTTTTTCTCTGTATCACCTAACAAATATACACCACTCACCATTCCTCCCCTACTCTCTGATTGCTACTCATATCTCATATACTTCCTCTCTCTTATTTCTCCTACCCATAAATGTAAAATTGTAATTTGACATTTTAAACATCACTGTATATGCCAATTTGTCTTGTATTAACATGTAATGACTCTTTATTTTACTCATTGCAGATTTTCTTTAGTATAGGTGCCTTTCATTTAGTGTATGTATTCAATGTAATTTTAAGCTTTAACATTTTTTCTGTTGCATAAAACTGCCTATTCTCCACTCGGACTACCCTAGTCAACAAAAACAATGAATAATAAATACATAAATGTAACAAATCACAGACAGAAAAGATGTTAATGCATGTGCCAGGGTCATACTGCAGGGCATCACCAGATATATCCAATTAGTGAAAGTGGGCTTTCAGCAGGCCAGAGTTTATATGTGCTTGACAATGAACCAGGTTTGTGACAGGGCATTTTTGTAGCTATACTTTGCCACAGTCTCATCATCAACCATGGCTACAGGACATTTTTGGCATCATCATTAAGGTGCTGATAGAAAGGAAAATCACCCTGGACAAACTGTTGGTATGGAGTAGCCATATGTGACAGTCATATATACTGCCTGGGTTGCCTGCAGGCTGAGGTTGCTGGAGTGGTAACATTTATGGCTCATCAGGTGGGGTCTTTAAATCAATGCGTGTGCACTCTATGGTCCAAAGTACCACAGGGAAATGGGCTATGTTATCAAAGCCTGCATGGTGTTGGCTGTCTCCCCTGTGGTAGGAGACAACCAGGTATGCTCTCTCACATGTAGGATGGCACTAGGGAACTGGAATTGACTGAAATAAAATCTTAAATTAGCAAATATGAACTGACCAAATTAATATCTTAAAATGACTGAATTAATATCTTAAAATAGGAAGTATAAAGACTAACATGGTACATAGAGGTGGGATAAGATTGCTATAGGTCTAAAGTTAGTAAAATTATATATATATATATATATATATATATATATATATATATATATATATATATATATATATAGCAGATTGTACAAAAAAAAAAACAGTCAACACAAACATAAAAAAGGAAAGATAAAAGAAGGAGAACCTGCATACATCAACAAAATGAAGCAAATTAGCTAGAAACTGTAAGAAGGGGAAAGACTCCAGATATGATTCAAGACACTGGGAAGAAGCAGATTACGTGAAACATAGATTTGTATGACTAGTTATTAATGAAAATAAAAAACTATACTATAATAAATTTCAGAATAATAGTAAACACAGCCCAAAAAATTCTGGACCGCCATTGAAGAGATCTTACATCCTGGCCCATAAATTCAACCATAACCTCTTCCAATAACTCATCACTCAAAACAGCAATATGCTTCAGCTGTTATTTTATAGACAATATAACATCTCTAACCAAGGTTTCCTCAACATCTAATCCTAACCCTGCCCAGCAGCCACATAATCACCACATCCAATTTCACCTTTAAACCTGTGCCCACATCCTATATAAAACTATTCTTAAACAAACTTAAACCTTCCTCTACTTCAGCTGATGACCTTCCAAGTGAATACCTTATAACAGCAGCCAATAACATTGTCTAACCTGTCTCATTAATTATAAATAGGTCAGTCCACATTCCCTATCTCTGGAAAAAGTCACACAATATCCCTCTGCAGAAAGGAGGAAATTCAACAGACATTACTAACTTTAGACCTATAGCAATCTTATCCCACCTCTCCAAAATACTTGAAAAATGTATTCAAAAACAATTGCTAAACTATCTCCTGCAGGAAGAACTCCTATCCCCGACACAACATGGCTGCCGTCTTTCCCACAGTACTAACACTGCACTTCTAACCTGTCAATAAAGCTAGAGATAATGGCAAACTAGTCTCCTCCATATTTCTAGACATGTCTAAAGCCCTTAACAAAGTTTGTCGCAGCAAACTTCTACTTTAAATGTCCTCATTAGGTCTCTCTCAGCCCACCCTTTTATGATTCAAAAGTTACCTATACAATAGGTATCAGTCTGTAAAATGGCATTTGACCCTTTTTCCATACATCTCAGTCAACACTGGTGTACCACAAGGGTCTATCCTTGGTTATCTCCTCTTTAACATTCTCACCAACACCCTCCACACAGCCACACAACAAGTATCCCTAATGCAGTATGCAGATGACACCATACTCATTTGCACATCTGAAAACTTGGCACACCACCAAAACACTACTCAGGAAGCTTTAACAGCAACTGAAACATGGTTTTGTAACTTAACAACTCATGCTCAACCATGAAAAAAAAAAAAAAACTTCTACTTTTTTCACAAATCCCTCTCCCATGAAAAACTAAATTTAAAGTCCTCTCTTGATGATACAACCAGTGAAGTCACTTCTCATTGCAAATTATTAGGGATGATAGTGGATGATAGCCTTAACTTCAACCTGCATATACAAAATTACATAAGAAAAAGTCATCAAAAACTAAGGACTCAACTGAAGCTACACTTGCCACTATTTCCCTCCTTCCAACACTTCTTTATGGTGCTCCCATCCTTATTAACATTCAGGCATCACAAACATCAAAATATGAACAATGCTATAACAAAGTTGTTAAATTTGCAGCAAATAACCATTTCAGAACTCACCACTGTATAGCACTAAGAAGCCTAAACTGGTAAGAACTACACCATCAGCTAACATATACACAGCTTCTTACCACCTTTAAAATTATCCAGAATCCGTTTGCTTGTCCAGCACTAAATAACATTCTATGCAACTATGTTCCTAGCTCATCATCACAATCCAGTGACCAAAAACTCCTATCTGTCCACAGATCTGCTGGATATTATCTGTATTCATACTATTTTCCTAACGCCATGAACTCTTTATATCTACCCATCTGGTCAATGCCCTCCCGCCCATCCATC
Source organism: Protopterus annectens (assembly GCF_019279795.1). Taxonomy (NCBI): domain Eukaryota; kingdom Metazoa; phylum Chordata; order Ceratodontiformes; family Protopteridae; genus Protopterus; species Protopterus annectens. The sequence continues at coordinate 415,430,486 of NC_056750.1, read as the reverse complement.
CAAAACTATTCTGAAAGACTTCTTAGCCAAAAGCTGGATTTGTTCTTGCTCAACACCAGGCTAAACTATATGCCTGAATGTGGACAAATACCCATTCTTAAAAAACATAAAAATAAAAATCAAAAAACTAAGACTTCCACTAAACACAACAAATGCCAGTAATCCAATAAAATGAAGGTTTAATAAACAAACAAAACTCTAGTGCTTTGGCTCACAAGCCTTCTAGGATATAACACACATAAAAAACAAATAACAATAAATACTGCCAACAATTAACAGGAATTACTAATTATCCAATAAAAAATAAGTACTTCAAAACACATTTACAAAAGAGATTTCCAGCTACATTCCTTATTCAGGCCAGTAGGTGTCATAGTCCCATACTTTAAAATAAAAATAGTTTCTTTATATACCAAATTACTCTTGAACAGAGTTACATTCTCAGCTGAAATATGTTCTAAAACATAGCCTTTCAAGTCCATATAAATCCCCTCATGAACAATATTAAAATGAGAAGCTACTGGACTTTAAATTTTATTATTCCTAATATCTCTTATGTGTTCCTGCAACCTTGTCTTAAAACGTCTTTTACTTTCAGCAATATAAAACAGGTTGCAAGAACACTTTAAAGCATAAATCATCCTTTCTGTATTATACGTATACTCCGCTACCGGTTTAAATTTCACACCATTAATACTATCAAAAGATTTAACCATGTGGTGGCATATAGAACAGCCACCACAAGCCCATGTTCCAAAATTACTCACTCTTTTATTATATCCTACTTTGGGTACACACAATTTACTATGGACCAACATATGCTTTATGCTCCTTCCCCTCTTCAAAGATATCATAGTGGTATACCATAAATTTTTAACGCAACTCCTTCCCCTTAAGAGAAATGGCCAATAATATTTTATTATATCAGCTATCTCACTAGTCAGTACATTAAAAACTGTTACAAAATAATTTTTCTACCATCTTTACAGGGATAGTTAAATGCTTTCAAGGATGTTAGAAAACTAAATATAGAGCCGAAAGCATTTATTGGATAATTAGTAATTCCTGTTAATTGTTGGCAGTATTTATTGTTATTTGTTTTTTATGGTTTTTAAGAATGGGTATTTGTCCACATTCAGGCATATACAAAAGCTTCAACTAATGATTCACCCCCTTTACACAGAAAATCAAATCATTAATAAATCTATAATCAAATACGTTTCTTAAAAAATTCAACTTATTAAATCTGTCTCAAACAATCCCATTACTAAGTTTGCATAGATGGGAGCAAACAGAGCTCTCAGAGCAGTACACTGAAATTGCTGATAAATAACTTGATTAAATTAAAAAAAATATTAACTAAACTAAAATAAATCAAATCAATTACATAATTATCTACAGGGCTATCCCCCCCCCCAAAAATGAAATGCTTCTGAGCCCACAGAATGTTTTATATTTGTATACAAACTTTTAACATCTAATATTATCGAATAACAGTATTTTCCCCAAACCACCAATTTGATTTTTTCCAAAAAATCAAAAGAATCTCTTACATAAGAGTCTAACTTCACTGCAAATTTTACTAAATATGAATGCAACATTATCCTCACATTATGTAGGGAATAATTATTAGCAGCTACTATGGGTCGACTGGGGAGGGGATACTAAACTCTTGTGAATTTTAGATAGACAGTAAAACCTAGCTAAAGTACAATTTTCCACATTAAATTTTATTTCCACAACTTGTTTAGATAAGTATCCCAACCTGTGTCCCTTCTCTAAAAGTTCTCTAAAACCAATTAAAGCTTGTTGATACTCTAAAAGACTAGAAACCTTGTAGACATCCTCATTACCTAGATGGTCCATGCACATTTTTAAATATTGGGAATAATGCAACAACACATTTTATTGCCCTTATCAGAGGGCTTAATTACTAATTCCTGCCATTTACTCATATCTTGTAATGCCCTCCATTCCTGTTTAGTCAAATTATAACTCATTACATTTTTGTTATTTAAAATGTTTGAAAGGCATTATCAACAGCAAAATTAACCATAGCGGAAAAATGTGGTATTCCCTCATGTGTAAATGGGGGGAATAAACTTACTCTCAACCAATACTTTTGCCATATCTAACAAGCAATATGCATTAACATCATCATTCATCAAAGTACTTGTTTTTTATTGGATAATTAGTAATTGCCATTAATTGTTGGCAGTATTTATTGTTATTTGTTTTTTATGTGTGTTATCACCTAGAAGGCTTGTGAGCTGAGGCGCTATTAAACCTTCATTTTATTGTATTACTGGCATTTGTTGTGCTTAGGGATTTCTTAGTTTTTTGTTTTTTATTTTTGTGGTTTTGGAGTATTTATGGCCAGTGAGCCATCTTTTCAGTTGCCCCCTATATTTCGAGAGGAAGGGGCAGATTGCAGCCAGAGGACCATGGAGCAATACATCACCCAGTATAGGGAGAATCCAGGGGAAGGTAATTTACCTTCAAGAACTGTGGAATCTACTCAATCCTGGGAGAGAGTGTTATTAGAAGGGGTTAATAAGTGACCAAATAATCCCTTCCACTGTGTGGGTCGGTAAGATGTGGCTCATATTCCTCCTTATATTCAAGGTGCTGTTGATTCCCTGAAAAAGTTACTGTTTAAAAACAACATGTTGTATTACAATATTCTGAGCCTCCAGCATTATTTAGACCTAGACATAACAGCTCAAAGGCTCAGATTTATAAAAAATCCAGCAACTCCATTTGATCCTTCTGGCTGAATCCCTCAGTTGATAAACAATTTGAGGCTAGGTGGATTTTGGCTGCTCATAAATGTGTCAGTGAATGGCTGTGTATTTTAGCAGAGAGAGATACAGTTAAGCAATGAAGAGTAAAGGATGAAATTGCTGCTGCCTGTACTGGTCTCTTTAGTAAACTTGGTGCTGAACATTTTGAGCAAGTGCTTTGGAGTTGTAATGTGAAGCTAGAAGAAGCATCTAGTGAAACTATGAAAAGAAAAATTAATAAATTAGAATGAGATATTCAGGATTATAATGCTGGCTTTGCTTTTAAGAGGTTAACCAATCAAAAACAACAGAAAAAAAGGAGGCGTTGCTCTGGTGCAGATCATTCCAAACTAAGTGCTTCCTTTGCTTCATTGGAAGTGACTGGTAGCATGATAGAATAGGAAGGAGAAGAAAGTGCATATCCCCCTTTACCACCACCTCAAGAGCCAAGTTATTTAAGGAATAATTTTTGAAACCAATGAAATAATAATGACTGTGGGAGGAAAAGGAGTAGAACAGAGGGAAACAGAGATGGACAATACACGAGGTATGATAATTACAACAAGTGGACTAGATATTGACATTTATGAGATCTTGTTGTCCTTAAAAGAAACTGTTGTTTTTGAAAACCGTGATGATTTTGTGTTTAATTTATCTGGTCATGGTCTAAGTGAAATTGAAATGTCAGTTTTAAGATGTGGTTTAAAATATGTGCCTACTGTACTTCCTAGGAAACATGTTATTCAAGCAGAAAATTTTCAAACTTTTTAGAAAACTTCATTAATTTTTTTGATAAAGTCAATAATGTTTCTTCTAATGTTACTGATTTTTTTGTAGGGGGATGTGATTAAGGGGACAGTTTTTTACTTGTGATTCTGTTCTGTCAGGTAATTCTTTGATGAATGATGTTAATGCGTATTGCTTGTTAGATACAGCAAAAGTGTTGGTTAAGAGTAAGTTTATTCCCTCCATTTACACATGAGGGAATATCACATTTTTCCGCTATGGTTAATTTTGCTGTTGATAATGCCTTTCAAACATTTTAAATAACAAAAATGTAATGAGTTATAATTTGACTAAACAGGAATGGAGGGCATTACAAAATATGAGTAAATGGCAGGAATTAGTAATTAAGCCCTCTGATAAGGGCAATAAAATTGTGTTGTTGCATCATTCCCAATATTTAAAAATGTGCATGGACCATCTAAGTAATGGGGAAGTCTACAAGGTTTCTAGTCTTTTAGAGTATCAACAAGTCTTAATTGGTTTTAGTGAACTTTTAGAGAAGGGACACAGGTTTGGATACTTATCTAAACAAGATGTGGAAATAAAATTTAATGTGGAGAATTGTACTTTAGCTAGGATTTACTGTCTAACTAAAATTCACAAGAGTTTAGTATCCCCTTCCCGGTCGACCCATGGTAGCTGCTAATAATTATTTCCTACATAATGTGGGGATAATGCTGCATTCATATTTAGTAAAAGTTACAGTGAAGTTAGACTCTTATGTAAGAGATTATTTAGATTTTTTTGGAAAAAATCTAATTGGTGGTTTGGGGAAAAGACTTTTATTGGATAACATTAGATGTTAAAAGTTTGTATACAAATATAAAACATTCTGTGTGCTTGGAAGCACTTCATTTTTTTTGGGAGATAGCCCTGTAGATAATTATGTAATTGATTTGATTTATTTTAGTTTAGTTCATATTTTTTTAATCAAGTTATTTATCAGCAAATTCATGGTACTGCTATGAGAGCTCCGTTTGCTCCCATGTATGCAAACTTAGAACTGGGATTGTTTGAGAAAGATTGTTTAAGAAACATTTTGTATTTTATTATAGATTTATTGATGATTTGATTTTTTATGTAAAGGGGGTGAATCATTAGTTGAAGCTTTTGTATAGGAATTACACAATAACCGTTTTGGGTTTGAGTTTGACGGTTTACAGAGGGGCAGGTCAGTTACTTTCCTAGATGTAGTTTTAGAAGGTAATGAGAATGGCAGTATAAGTACTAGGGTACATAGGAAATTTGATGATGAAGAGCAATTTTTAGATGGTAGAAGCTGTCACCCTTCTCATTTGTATAATGCTTTACCATATGGAGAGATGTTAAGAGTTAGTAGATTATTTAGTGATAAGAAAATTTTGGAAAAGCAAATAAGTCAAACTTGTGTTATGTTTAGACAGAGGGGATATAGTATACAGGTTGCTACTAATGCCCTTGAAAGATTGTGTCAGTTGAATTGTGTATGTAAGAAGGATGTTAGAAAGCTAAATATAGAGATGAGGGCATTTAACTATCCCTGTAATGATGTTATAAAAATTAATTTTGTAACAGTTTTTAATTTACTGACTAGTGAGATAGTTAATATAATAAAATATTATTGGCCATTTCTCTTAAGGGGAAGGAGTTGCATTAAGAGTATACCTCTTTGATATCTCTGAAGAGGGGACAGAGCATTAAGGATATGTTGGTCAATAATAAATTTTGTGTACCCAAAGTAGGATATAATAAAAGAGTGAGTAATTTTGGAGCATGGGCTTGTGGTGACTGTTCTATATGCCACCACATGGTTAAATCTTTTGATAGTATTAATGGTGTGAAATTTAAACCGGTAGTGGAGTATACGTATAATACAGAAGGGGTGATTTATGCTTTAAAGTGTTCCTGCAACCTGTTTTGTATTGGTCTAAGTAAAAGATGTTTTAAGACACGGTTGCAGGAACACACAAGAGATATTAGGAATAATAAAATTGAAAGTCCAGTAGCTTCCCATTTTAATATTGTTCATGGGGTGATTTATACTGACCTGAAAGGCTTTGTTTTAGAACATATTTGAGCTGAGAATGTAAGGCTTTTGAAGAGTAAATTGGAATATAAAGAAACTATTTTTATTTTAAAGTATGGGACTATGACACCTACTGGCCTGAATCAGGAATGTAGCTGGAAATCTCTTTTGTAAATGTATTTTGAAGTACTTGTTTTTTATTGGATAATTAGTAATTGTTGTTAATTGTTGGCAGTATTTATCGTTATTTGCTTTTTATGCATGTTATCTCCTAAAAGACTTGTGAGCCGAGGCGCTAGAGTTTTGTCTGTTTATTAAACCTTCATTTTATTGGATTACTGGCATTTTTTCTGTTTAGTGAATATCTGTTCTCACCTTACATTTTCTTACTATCCCTTCTTCACTAGCTTCCTTACTTCTATCAGTTTCTCTCCCCTGGCTTTCTCTCTAAATATACCATAAGCCTGCTTTTCTCACACTTTGTATTGCAATTCCTGTTTAAATTATACTAACTTACCTTTAATTTTTATACAAACTGACTAAAAAAATTCTCTGTTAAATCATTGTATCTATTCTTAACAAATGTTTTCATATTATGATTAATTTGGTAAAAATATTTAAACTGCATTTGTTTTTTGTATTACTTTTAAAGACAGTAAAATTATTATTCTTAAGATGTTTTGTAATACTTTGGAGCTTTTCTCCGCAAGCTTCCACTGAAAATGGTCTTCTATCCATTTGGACGTTTCGGGCAATCAAATATCAATCAATAAATACATTAAATAGCTTTTAGCATTGGATTTATATTCAGAAAGGTACAAATATTCCAGATACCAAATGTAATGTAAATCCACATCCCAGGTAGATAAACCTCAAATAAAGAAACCTAAGAGCTATTGCTGTGTCCACAGCTACAGTAACTAAAGTATTAGCAGACCAGATGCTGTGACAAGGAGCACACCACTGAAGAAAGTTGAAGAAAGAAGGCATATTAAACTTATCCAGACTTTTAAAGGAGAAATTAAGATGAGGATGTAGTTAGCTTTATACTTGGTCTGTCTGAAAAGTTTAACAAAGGAAAGCAGTGATAACAAATAGCACTATGTGAGAGAGTATCTCCAGTATGCCTAAAAGATGAGAGAATAGACCAAACCCAAAAGATAGCTTTAAGAATATGTAATAGTTGCTGCGTTTTAGGCAAGAGTCAAGAGTCAAAGCTTTGTTAGAGCTGTGAAACAATAACAAAGACATTCTAAGGTTTGATTGGATTTATCCATGATTGTAAACATGTGATCTTCAAATTGTAGCACTTTATCAAGAAAGACAATAAGGTGACTTAATGAGTCAAAATATTTAATGTAGATTCCATTCAAAGAGGAGTTTTTGCTACATAAATAGAAGATGACCTATCATAGATCTTTAATGAACACTCCTGTCAAAAAGATCTGGTTCATGTTTTAGCTCTCACATTTAATACAGTGTACTGCTCATACAGATAATTCATGCACTAGGAGGCACAGGAGAGATTGCAGCCTATGTCAATGAAATAATCATTCAAGAGGTATTGATTGATAGTATCAAAGGCTTAGATAGGTTTGAAGATGCAGCAGCTAAAAGTAGGCCTTCATTTAACTCCTTTATTTGAAAAATCCGACAATTTAAATAAGGTTGTATTAGCACAATCACATTTTCTAAAATCATATTTATGGTCAAAAGATAGATGACCATCATGAATTTGTTCTCAGATCACAGGTGTGGGAATTTCTGTAAGGAGTTAAGAATAGCAGTGGGTCTACAGTTCAATATTTCTGTGCACACCACCTTTGGGGGGGGGGGGCAGCAATAGCTTCCTTCCAAGTAACAGGAATAATTCCATCTGTAATGTTGCTGTTAGTGATAAGAATACCTGGTAATGAAACTGCTCTGAAAGCTGGTTTGATGAATTTATTTGGTAAGCCAACATATGTTGCTGTACTAGATGGTTAATCTGTGACAGAAATCTTAAGATGTGTGATCTTACAATGTCAGTGAGTTTAAAGTCCTGTATCTGATATAGTCATAGTCAGAAACTGGGATGTTAGTCTAGAAAATGGTAGTAGAGAGAATAAAGAAGATGAGCTCTAAATCCACTTGCCATTGTCAGTTAGAGCCTGATAAGGAAGATGGAACACTGCAGCAAGGATTTAAAAGTTACTGGGTGCCTTTCCAGAATTTCTTGGAAGAAGAAGAAAATTATATATTATGGAAGCCATTGTGCTTGTCTTTAGATAAGACTTTACAAGACTTTACAAGCCATCTATAGGTACTTAGCATTTCAGCAACATTTTTCATAAGATAAAAGACCCATATTTTGTCCCTATGGATCATACTTGACTGCAGTTGGGGGGATATCATGGGGATCACAGTTTTCTTTATCCACATGCATTTTTTAGAACAATTTCATTTATTATTTGTGTTACACTGATAGAAAGAATATGATTTATGATGGACTAATCAATCAAACCAATGAAGTAAGTAACTTTGCCAAGGCCAATATTGCTTCAGGCTGTGGACATTCATAAAACCATGGTGGCTTGAGAATTTAGAATGATTCAAGAGTGCAAATATTGATCAAAGGTCATTGACTATGTAATGTAGCACCCTAGATATTTTTAATATTAGATGGTTTACATCTGAATATCCAGTTAGGGATATTGGATGACACTGCAGTATGTGAATCCCAGTGGTTAGTGAAATAATTTGGCCAAGACCATTAAGAATTAACAGCTAATGTATCAGAATTTTATCCCATTTTATGTTTGGGTTCTCATTAAATGCAGACTTATGTTTTGTGTGGGTGTTGCACTATTCAATAGTTCTCTCACCCAATAACTTAAGTAATCCAGAAAAAAAATGTAGACATAAGGAACTTTGATGCATTTAGTACTGCCCAATACATTTTGAAAGAAAATTTCTGTTGCAAGTCAGAGGAAGATGATCATAATTTAAAGAATGAAAGAGGCTGACCCTGCTCAGAATGGCAGACACCACCAGCTTGCCCTTTTTTAATGCATGTTTTATAATTTTGTAGCCAGTTGTCAAAATGATTCCCTTGTCTGAGAGATGGTGACTTAAGCCAGCCCTCAGAAATAAGGACTGTCCAGGTTACTTAAACCACTGAGTTTATCAAGCTTATTTTAGATTCTCATTCCATTAATGTGTAATAAGTCAAGATAGCTGATGAGGCCCAGACAGAGTCTCAACAGTCTCTTAACTCTTTGTTAAGTTGATCCTACACCTATGAAGGAGAAGGCTTTCCCCCACACCCCAATTACCTAATATAGTAATTTGAAGATTCTACCAACTCACTGTAGAAGGAATAATCATACTTCATTTATTCTGAGTTGGTGCAACCTTGTGGTAAGCAGATTTCCTAATTAGTTGGGCTGAAATACAGTGTCCACATTAGGGGTACGTTCTCCCTATGGAAGCCCTTTTACAAGTGTAAATATGTTCCTGCAATGTGCAACAAAATAGTAGGTAGCAGGATAATGTGGTCAGAAGGCTCAGTGGTGGAGAGATGTCAAGTATTGTTGGGAGACTCCACAGAAAGGAAATATGGGGGTACTGAGTGAAAGTTCAATATAGAAATGCAGGATCAAGATAATAGGAAGTCTGTGAAAGTAAAGAATGAAAAAAAAAAGATAAGTTAGTGAGTCCACATAATTCCTATCCTCTTTTCTCCAAAATGAAAACAAAAGTAATTCCAGAAACTTGAGTCAGGTCTAATATCCCACATGTGAACCAGAGGGTGACAGGACTAACAAGAAACAGAGTATAAAGCCTTAGTCCAGATAAAATCACATTAGCTATCAGATCTAGGAGGCTATCTCTCTGGTGCCTCCCTATGAGAGGAATAAAAATGCTTCAAGAAGTTTAGTTAAGTAGGTAGACAGATGAGTGTTCTTGTTCTAATTAGAATTCTAATTTCTCTCCAGTGTGTGCCCTGACAAATCTCTGGGGGGGGGGGGGGTCATACAATGGGCAGACTGTGCTAAACTCCTCTACACTTCCACATGGAGCTGATGTTGGCATTCTGCTTTACCCCTCAGCTAAAACACATAATGATTGGCTTCCTGGCCTTTGCCAGGAAGCTCCTATCACTTTGTGCCCATGTACACATCACCCATCCTCCCAGGATGGACATGTCCATCCTCCCCGTCACCCATATCACTTGTCCGAGATGCTCATTGACCTGAGTCAACTGTGTTGTAGGTAAGGCTTTAGCCCTCACTTGAGCAGATCATTTGGTTGGTCATCTCTTTGTTAAGTTGATCTTGAAGTTATTCCTTCTGGAGGCAATGTAGTAAAGTTGATGTTTTTTTTCTTGTGTGGTCAGCAGTAGGAGAGAAAGTAGTTAAAACTGAATAATTGAAATTTGATTGTGATAAATTATTTTTTTGTTTAATTTTTATAGTCAAATTATACTTTCCTTAAGTAGCATGTGTTAAGTTTGAAATTACTTATTAAAAAATTGATAGTTTACAACTGTTTACAATTTTTAGTTTGCAATTCAAATTCCGGTGTCTTCCAGAGAAGTTGATTGTAAACTGATTTAGATTTGGAGACATTTGGATTTACTTTCTGATTCTTAATTAGTGCACTACATTTAAAATATATTTAAGGCAAATATTTAAAGTCTATTGTTTCAGTTTGTTTTTTAATGTAACCTTTGGATTATTTAAATTCAGGTTAAATATACTGATTTTCAATTTAGATTTGTTGTTCTACAACTGTTGGTTTGCAGATTTCATTACAGTGTCTGGCATCTGACTGTATAACAGTTTAGATTTTTGGATTTTGCAAATATAATTTCTGAATTCTGAGTTATAGTCAGTATATACCATTGTGGAAAAACATTTCAAGGTATATTATTTTATGCTAATTTTTTAAATATTTGGAATGGTCCAGGCCTAATTACTTTAGCTGTTATATTATTTTAACTTTTATTTCTTTCACTTTTGAAGTTACTAATTAATGCAAAAAGCAACTTTATTTTGTGTTTGGATAGTAGATTATTATAATTATTATATTTTAATTGTTTATCCTATCATTCAGGCAAATTTTACTTCAGTTTCAGCTTTACCTGCTGAAAAGAGGCAGAAAGCAGTTTTATGCTGTATATTTAATTATTATTTTTTTTAATGGCAAGTCAACTTCACTATAGTTTCAGTAATTGCAGCCTTATGTTTGTTTGCTTGGTATCTGATGTGGTAGGTTTAGGCTGTACTTGTTTTTCTGTTTATTAACAACGTGTAAATTTGTAGGTTAGTGTCTATATGGCACCCTTGTTAGACTGCATAACTACTGGTGCTTAATTTTTAATTGTTTAAATAATCAGATATTGTTAACATGAACTAGGTGTTAATTGCTTGCTTGTTGACTAGGCTGGTATCTACTTAAGTGGAATTTTGAAGACATCTGAGTTTAAAATGTGTACTTAGGCTTTTAAGTTAGTTAAAGAGAGGAGATCCAAGAAAGGAACAGAATGAGGCATGAGGAAGGGATCAGGAAAGACTAAAGGAGAAGTGAGATAAACATGGGTATAATTATTCCTTCTCTCTTTTCAGGCTTGTATTTCTCTTCTATGGTCTTTTAATTTTAGATTCTCCCTTCTTTGACCTGCTATCTATTCACTGTCTATCCCTCCTGGCCTAGCACTCTCTAATTTTCCCTCTAGTATTCTGCCTTTATCTGAACTATAGTTCTTTCTCTAGAAGTGTATCCTACCGTGCTCTGTACTTCCCCTGTCCTAATGTGATAGTTAACCTGGTGCTCTGCTCTTTTGCTCCTGGAAGTCATATCAATATCCTCTTCATGTGAGACTCCCAATAAAAAGAAAAGCAAAGGAGGAGTTGTGCCTACAGTCAGAAAGTTAGGAGGCACATCTCCACTACTGCACTACAATATGCAGACTATCAGAGACAATGGCTCACTACTGCACTACAATATGCAGACTATCAGAGACAATGGCTCACTACTGCACTACAATATGCAGACTATCAGAGACAATGGCTCACTACTGCACTACAATATGCAGTCTATCAGAGACAATGTCTCACTACTGCACTACAATATGCAGACTATCAGAGACAATGGCTCACTACTGCACTACAATATGCAGACTATCAGAGACAATGGCTCAAGCTGCCAAAATGGCTTTCTTATCCCAGAATAAGTCTACAATTCATGATATTTCCCTCTTTTTTAAAAAATTTTCATTAGGTGATAGCAAAACTGTTTGGCTGCATAACTGTTTGTTGGCTTTGTTTGTATGTGGCATAGTTCTCAATCACCATACTTCCAGAGGTGGTTGGTGTCAATTAGTTTGCTTTCTCCTATACTCCTTGCTCATTGCTATAGTCAGCATCTGGTAATCCGAGCAGTTCTCTGTTCTGTCCTACAGTTGAATGCATGTTTTGGGATGGGATGCATGGGAAAAGTCATTCAATCATCTTATACTAATAAAATAATATATAACAACCATATATTCTTTTCATTGTTATCAGCTTTAACACCTACCCATACTCACTTGTTTCTGCTGGGGTCTCCTCCATGGCACATACCACTAACTGACTGGCTTCCACCAAGGTGGGAGGTATGACTGTCTTTGCTCCCTCCTTACCTATTAAACACATTAGATTATCAAAACATCTTTATAAATGTTTCCTTATATTACTACTACTACTACTACTACTACTATTACTTCTCTAAAGTAACACTGAGAACATTCCTGGACTATCCCTGCCTATCCTCTTTAATAATGCCCAAAGCATTGCAGACAAAGCTGGCCAGGTCAAAGTTCTAATTCTACTACACAATCCAGAGAACCTAGCCATTACAAAGACTCCTTTACCATTTTCCTGGTTATAACTACTTTCTAAACTGTAGAAAAATCTCCAAAAAGGATAGTGGTGCTCTATTTCTGTACAGTTCTCACATCCCAGAAAGTATGTAAAAAACAAACAAAATCCATTTCTGGCTATCTCCCAAACTGTTACCTAGCTGAAATTCACCTCCAAACGAGAACTTCAGTATTAAAAGCAGTTGAATATTTATACCTCCAATCATTTTAGACAAATTCAAAAAGTTCATTAATGAAAAAAACTCATGACTCAAATACTAACAAAAACTTCTAATCTTAGGTGACTTTAACACCAATTTATTAATCCCCACTCATACAGATGCAGCTGACTTCCTTACTGACCTACAATTAACACAACTTATTACACAGCCCACCAGACCCAATCAAAAATCATCAAGTCACTCCTTAACTGACCTCCTCATATCCAACAGCCCTCTACCATCAACAACATTACAGTTCAGCACTCACCTCTCTAAGTGATCACTTCTCCATCTCTTAATTACAGATGCCATAACATGGTTCTACATCTACATACCTAGCTGACATTACTCTATCAACTACAACTTTACTACCTCTGGTTCTTACCCTCTTTCCAAAGATGTCCCTCAAGGATCCATTCTTGCCCTTCTGCTTTTCTCAATCTATATTATCAAACCTTCTCTAGACCTTCCACACTTTCCTTTCCTGTTATACACAGATGACATGATTCTTTACCTATCTAACCACTCACTCTCATTCAGATTTCCTGAGCTTTTTCCAGTAGGTTGACAATAAAAACTGTATACTCGACTCATCAAAAACTAAAACCTTGCTGTTTGGAGCAAAACAAAAACTCCCTAAGAATTTATGACTATAATACCCAATTAGAATAAGTTCTTTGCTTTAAGTATTTATGTCTTTGGTTAGATCCATCTCTCAACTTCCATTTATAGTTGGATAACACAAATAAAAATATTAACTCCTTTCTTTTCTGGGAACAAAACATGCCTCATTTTCTCTCCTAGTCAGCTAGATCTGCAAGAAGGAAAGGTATTCTCTTTCCACAAGTTGAATACAGCCTACCTTTTGCTGCATCAGCCTCCATTAAAAAAACAAAAAACAAAACATGAAATTGCAAACCATATCAAAGAGAATATGTAGATTCATCATTCAGTCCTGTAGTGATAGAATTTCTAGACAAAAAGTATACAAAAAGATTAAGAGATAAGTTAGAGGAAAGAAAAATACTTCCGCAAGAAAAACTGTCAGAAGCTTCAAATAAAAGTTTGTGGTCATTAATACAACAGATTTTTGAAAAACGGTATATAGATCAAGAAACTTTGATCTGTTTGGAAAGAGAAGCATCTGAAAAAATACGAAAATATAAACAGCAAAACCTAGATATTTTTTAAAAGTATAAAAAAGAAATATGAATATGAGAAAGAAAGAGATATTTGATATGTTGCAATATTTATGTAAAGGTGAAAGCCAATCAACATAAAGAAGGCAACTCCAAAGATATTCGAAGAGAAATATAGGCAAAGGCATCCAGATATGGAAAACTTCACAATAAAATAAATAATATCACAAAAAGGGAATGTAGAAAAGAAGATTAGTAAAGTAGAAGTTAAAAAATAGAAGTTGAAGTTACGGAATGCCTGCAAAGTGAACGATTTGATGTAGAAGGTCTAAAACAGGTTACATCACAGCATGATGGAACAATTCCCCAAAGTAAGGAGAAACAGGAAGATCATGAGACATATGAGAAAGAAATATGGACATGGGAAAGAAAAAGAGAGTTAATATGGTATAATATCTATGCAAAGGAGAAAGCAAAACTAATTAATACAAAAAGAGCAGCACCAAAGATATTTGAAGAGAAATGCAGGCGAAGGAATCCAGACATGGAAAACTTTACAATACAAAAGAACAGAGAGGAAAAGTAGAAAAGGAGATCAGTAATGGAGAAGTTAAAGAAATAGAAACGGAAGTCATGAAGTACCTCCAAAGTTAAGGATGTAGTGTAGAAAATCTAATTCAGAAAGCACCACAACAGGACAGAGCAATGGAACTCTAAATTAGGAGGAAACCAGTGGAATGGGAAGCAACTGGTCAGGTGCAATATGAAGATATTTTGGAGCTTTCCACAGAAAACCAGTATAAACATCCACTTGAAGCTGGACAGCAAGGGAAGGTACAGGAAACTATGGAAACTGATGCAGTCAATGTCGAGGAGTGATAGGCCAGTGAGTTCTCATATGACAGAGCAACGGATGGCACAGGATGAAATTGAAGAGAATGTGCCACAGGAAGATGTAATAGAACTTTCCATAGAATGCCCACAGGAAATGGAAAACAAAAAATGTGCCCTAAGTTTAGAAGAAACCAAGCCAAGAGAAGAGTTGCTTGACTTAACAGAGATATATATATTGAGATCAAAGAAAGAAATAGTCTGCAGAAGGGCAATAAAACCCAAAAAGTCAGAAGTGTGATAAAACAAATGAACACAGTAATTAGGACTGTCCATAGAGATTCATGTGATATAACAGAAGTAAACAGGATATATTACTGTACAGCTAAATTAATAACTGATAAAGTTCTACCACAAGAACACATGGTAGTGAAGGAGAGCAAGGGGAGAAATCGAATACCATCATGGAAGTATTGAATAGAGAAAAATATAAAGCAACTAAAATAAGAAGTGTCACTCTTAAAAGAGTATTGAAGAGGGAACAGATCAACAAAAATTCTAAGAAAGATAGACATGATAAAAGTGATGCGTAATATTTGAACAGATCAGGATCTATCATGCACTATCACAAATAAACTAAAAATCTCAGCACAGGCAGAAAAACTTAGAAGATACGTCGACAAATATAAAGGAAAAGTACAAAAATAAGCAATTTATTGATGACACAAAATGTTTTGTAGAGAATTGGGAAATAAAGTAAAAGGAATTGAAAGACCACTAAAAAAAGAAGAAATAGATTAATTTTGGAGAAGTATCTCTAAAAATTCTGTGGAACATAACAAAGATGCTAAATGAATGGAAGATGTAAAAGAAAGAATACGACATTTAAAGGTACAGGATATGAAATGGGATGAAGTAACAACCAGAAAGAAGGATTGAAACAAAGTTAAGAAGAGCTTCTAACTGGAAAACCCCAGGCCCAGATGCAGTACCTAATTCTGGTTAAAAGTATTAATATCTTTGCACGAAGATTTATCCATGAGTAACAATTATTTATATGCGCACCTTGAACAGACACCAACCTGGCTGACAACAGGAATAACAATGCTCCTACTTAAGAGTGAACCAGCAAGCTACCCTAAACATTATAGATCAATAACTTGCCTTCTGACGACATATAAACTATACATGGAACTTGATGCCGACATAGTTTATAGTCATTTAAAAGAAAACTCAATTATGGCAATAGAACAAAAGGGCAATAAAAGAAAGTCATACGGAAGAAAGGATCATTTGTTATTAAATAAAGTCATAGTGCAGAACTGTAAAAAGGGGAAGAACTACAAAAAAGCATTTGATAGTATCCCACATACATGGATAAAAGAGTGCTTAAAATGTATAAGGTACACCCTACACTGAGTGACTACATTACAGTGACCATGAAACAGTGGCAGACCACTTTGCAATTAAGCTATGATAAAGAGCAACTTATTATTCCAGGGATACAAATTCAAAGGGGGGTATTCCAGGGTGACTCTGTCACTGCTGCTATTCTGCCTTGCCCTTAACCTATTTAGCTGTCTACTTAACAGCATAGGTCATGGCTATAATTTGGCTTTGTCAATGATTTAAACTGTATAGATCTTCAGATGAGGAACTGAAAGCACAACTGCAAGTTGTAAAGTTTTTCAGATGATATAAGAATGTCATTTGGTCTTGATAAATGTGCAAAAGCAACCTTTAAAGCTGGAAAACTGCAGAACCAGGAAAACAGTTTGGGACAAGAATGTGATATATAAGAACTTGAGCAAGAGGGAGTGTATAAATATTTTGGAATTGATGAAGGATCAACAATAAAACATGAACAAATGTGAATAAAAGTAAGGAATACTTTAGCAGACTTAAATTAATCCTGAAAATAGCATTGACTTCAAGGAACAAAATCCAAGCCATAAACCAGTTTGCTCTTCCTGTCCTAACTTTCAATTTTGGAGTGATTGATTGGCCCCAAAACGTGTTGGAAAGATTAGATAGGAAAACAAGAAGGATGCTTCATGCTCACCAGATGATTTATAAAAATCAGTGTATACCAAGATTATATATTCCCCATTCTGAAGGAGGAATGGTCCTCCTTGAAATTGATTAAATGTATAGATCTGCAATTGTGGGAGTCCGCACATACCTGCTGACCTCACAAGACCCAAACGTAGTGAAAGTTTTGAAACATGAAGAGACTAAATCTAAGATTACTTTTCTGCTTAATCTAACAGAAGCATATCGGTGTCAAGCAGGAATGGATATCAAACCAGACGTAGATAAAAATCAGGCAGCAACTGAATGTGCCAAAAAACAAAAGAAAAAATATAAGGTGAAGGACCAGATGAGAAGGCAAGAAATGTGGAAAATGCATAAATATAGTTGCAAATAAAGAAAACTTCTGGAAGAACCTCATGTTGATCAAGAATTAATGCAGGAATGGTTAAGGAGAGGTGAATTCAAACCAAGAGATGAAAGATAGTGGGCTGTGTACAAATTGATTTAAAAAGTCCATTGAACATGTGGCAGAAACAGACAAATGTAGGTTTTGTAAAACCAAATTGGAAACAAACAGTCTTACACCTCATTACTGGTTGTGACATACTAATGGCAGAAGGGCTGTATACTGAAAACCAGTGACTACAGTGTCTTGCGTACAAAGAGACACAAGTTCATAAAGTATCAGGATTTGCAGCAGAAACAAGAGCAATCTGGAAGAAAGATACTCAGATAGTCCCTACAGTACAAGGAGCGATGGGTCTTCTAAAAAAAGAATCTACAATCGTATTTAGATATGTTACCAATACATGTAACTCCATACGAATTATAGAAGGAGTAATTACTGGGCACATTGCGGGTGCTGTGAAGAGCACTCCTGGCTGACATCAAAGATTGAGGCAACACTAATTTCATGAACTTTAATCATACTTTGATTTAGGAATGGGGTCCTTTCCCGCCATGGTATTAGAAACCCAAAAGACTCAGGGAAATTAAAAAACAAAAGAAACTTTTTTCAGATTATATAAGAATGTGATTTGGTCTTGATAAATGTGCAAAAGCAACCTTTAAAGCAGGAAAACTGCAGCACCAAGAAAACATCAGTTTGTGAGAAGAATGTAATGAAACAGTAGTTGAGGAAGAGGGAGTGTATAAATATTTGGGAATTTATGAAGGATCAACAATAAAACATGAACAAATGTGAATAAAACTTAGTAAAGAATACTTTAGAAGAGTTCAAGTAATCCTGAAAACAGCATTGACATTTAGGAACAAAATCCAAACTATAAACCGATTTGCTCTTCCTGTCCTAACTTACAGTTTTGGAGTGATTGACTGGCCCAAAATGTGTTAGATAGATTAGACAGGAAAATAAAAAGGATGCTTCATTGTCTCCAAATGATTTATAAAAATCAGTGCATACAAAGATTATATACTCCCTCTTCCGAAGGAAGGATGGGCCATCTTGAAATTGATTACATGTATAGATCTGCAGTCATGGGACTGCACACATATCTGCTGACCTCACAATACCCAAACATAGTGAAAGTTTTGAAATGTAAGGAGAATAAATCTAAGATGACTTCCCTTCTTAGACTAGCAGAAGCATATCGTCGTCAAGCTGGAATGGAAATCAAACTGGAAGTAGATAAAAGTTAGGCAGCAACTGAATGTGCCAAAAAAGAAAGGAAAGAATATAAGATGAAGGACCAGATAAGAAGGCAAGAAATGTGGAAAATGCATAAATATAGTTGCAAGTATAGAAACCTTCTTGAAGAACCTCATGTTGATCAGGAACAAATGCAGGAATAGTTAAGCAGAGACAAATTCAAACTAAGAGATGAAGGGTTAATATTGGCAGCACAAGATAGTGGGCTACGTACATGTTGGTTTACAAAGTCCATTGAACATGTGGGAGAAACAGACAAATGTAGGTTTTGTAAAACCGAATTGAAAACAGTTGCACACCTTGGTGCTGGCTGTGACATACTAATGGCAGAAGGAATGGATACTGAAAGGCATAATAATGTGGCAAGACTGTTGCACTGTTGCACTGGGGATTGTGCAAACATTATGGTACTGAAGTGGCTGAAAAAACACTGGAAGCATGGGCCACAAAGCATCATAGAAAATTATGAAGTCTACATCACTTGGAATCACCCATTATCAACAATTCAAAAGACAGATGCTATAAAACCAGATGTGGTCCATGAAAAGAAGACAAAAGTAGCATTGATCATTGAAATTGACACACCCAGTGACTACAGTGTCTTACATACAGAGAGACACAAAATCATAAAATATCAGATCTGCAAGTAGAAACATGAGCAATGTGGAAGAAAGATACCCAGACACTCTTATTAGTAGTAGGAGCAATGGGTCTTATAAAAACAAATCTACAGTCGTATTTAGATATGTTACCAATACATGTAACCCCATATGAATTGTAGAAGGAATCATTACTGGGCACATTGCAGGTGCTGCAAAGAGCACATCTGGCTGAAGTCAAAGATTGAAACAATACTAATTTCATGAACTTTAATTGTACTTTGACTTAGGAATGGGGTCCATTCCCATCATGGTATTAGAAACCCAAAAGACTTGGAGAAATTAAAAAAAAACACCATTGCATTATTCTATAAAAAGCTAACAGGCTAACTGTGAAACAAAGAGAAAACCTACTCCTAGGTTTAGAATTGTTCAAGCTACTAAGTGAAAAAGTTTTCCCTGCCCAACTTCAAAACTAATAAGACCTTACCCCTCTTTCAACCTTAGAAATCTTAGTCACTCTTGACATCTGATGCAAACCCCAAGAATCAAACTGCAGACCTCCAGTCTACTATTCTCTATTCTGTCCCAAATTGTGAGAATCCCTCCCCCCGATCTTAAAGACACTTCTTCTTTCCAAATTTCGAGTTCTGCTAAGTGCAGCTGCAATCTTTCTGGACACATAGCCTAATCCTTGGCTCCTCTTTCCTATTATTCTTTCACCACTTCTTTGTCTGCCATCCTTTGACAAGCACTTAACACTTCTTGTTTCCTCTTTCCCTCATCAACCTAGAGTTTTACTAAAAGCTGCAAATATTCTGTTTATATTTTTTCATTTTGTATTAATTTCTCTTCAATGTACATTTACCATTTGTGTAATAATATAACACCATCTGTATACTGACCCCAGGATGAGACTGAAATTGAACAGAAATTACCAGTTTTCTACCCTAGTAAACAAATTCCAACAAATAAAATAATACAAATAAATAAAGGTGTATGGCCTCACCTTTAGTGTCAATGTAGCATCACAAGACTTGGCAAAAAGGACATAAAGTATGAGGGTGAAGTAAATAGTCACATTATAAGTGGCATTGCCATTAATGACCTAAGGACAGTGGCAGATAATTTAAACTTCGGTCAGTGTATATTTACCAAAGTTAGGAAAGCATACCAAAGCATATTCTGTAGCCCATGTAACATGAAAGGACATATCTAGTCATTCAAGGAAGATCATTGTATTGCTTAATACCCTACTGATCCAAGTCATTATTGAATACTGTAGTGTATTATGTAAGCTTAAATCAAATCACTGAAAGATTTTTTTTAAAGATGCAAAGGATTCCTTACCAAGAAAATCATAGGGCTGGAAAATTAACTAATCAGAAGGCTAAATGAACTGTTGTTATGTTCTGTTTTTTATATGTGACAAAGAGGTGACTTTTTCCAGGTCTATAATGTAGATCTACTTGAAAATGTGTGTTTGGATTGGTGAACATAATGCAAAAAAATATCAATGATACAGAAAGTGACAGATACATTACACAACACCATCTAATATTATGAAACAATGTTAAACTTGTAATCAGAAGTCAAGAAGATATCAACATGGGGTTACATCACTGTAATAATCTCATATTAAAATGTTATGCTAAATTTACACAGTGCAGTCTGCCAAGCCATTGAATGTCTGTACATATTCTTTGTGTGTGGGAATATTTATTTCTACATGAAGGCATTTATGATTGTACAGTCAGTTACGCACCTTCGCTGGCAGTTTGACAGTTCAATGTGTCATAGTTTGACAGCTGTCAAGTGTAATACATTAACTGTCAATTGCCTGCAAGTGAGACAGAACAGTTCTGAGGAAGCAGACATCACCTATGGGCATAAAGAAACTTTTTTGCCATTTTGACAGTTATAGTATACTTAAACAGCTGTCAGGAGGGGCACAGGAGCAGTCAGATATGCATAGTCTTGCACATTATGTAGTAGCATTCATCTAGTACAGGTGGTTTGTTTAAAACAATTGTTTTCTGATCGTCTGGTCACATCTTCACACCTCTGTTTCAGAGAAACGTCATGCAGTCCTGCACAATATCTATGTCTGTAGATCACCCATGGTGTCACCTTATGTAATGACTAACACTCACTCTTTTGTCACAAAATCAGAAGCTTCGTGAGGGTCACAGTAAATTTTTGAGGAAAAATGAGGAACATTCATGAAAATCAGGGAGAGTTGCAAGGCATGTAATTAGCTTACTTAAGGGGGGAAAAGAATTTTGTGGCTATCTTAATTACACAAATTCCTTTACCTTAATCACCCTAATAGTTTGAGCTGAACGCACTAGATGCTATGTATGCCACTACACCAAAAACAAACTTCCATGTACTATACAAACTGCAGTGTCCAAGTATGTACTCTGCCAGGCATATCTCTTACAGGCAAATAGGCCAGTTGCCTGCAGACTTAGATTAGATACCAGTCAGAATGGAATGGCAGTGATCTTACCAAAGTAAAGACCAGCTGTCTGTGGACATATTTATTGCCAAGCTCCTGCTTGTGTTGCAAGTACCCTACTGCCCCAATGAGTATATTCACCTGGCCTTTAACTTTACAGCTAGCCATTGATTTCCTGGGAGCTAAATGACCCCAGTTTTCCAGCTTTACAGGGGTATTATTCTGCTTCACTGCATTAGTTTAAATATTGAAAAAGTTTTGTGATGTTTATAAGTTTTAAGGCTTAGATATTTTTAGATTCACAATATAAAGTGTATAACAGTCTGTCATGGCTATGTTCAAAAGAAGAATGAAGCCATGGAGTCCCTGCTTATACAGTTATTATAATTGTTGTTACACACTAGTCTGAGTGCTACAGTGATCAAATACCATACAGCAGCCACATTTACCCCTGTTGCCAGCTGATCCCTTCCTCATCCTTCCCTGTAGTTATCCCAAATCCTGCTAGGATAGTTCACAGTGGTATCCTAGATTAACATGCCTGCTGTTCCTCCTGGGTCATGCATCAGCAAGAGCTTTTCATTTATAATTTTGTAAGACATGTCTGTGCAGTCATTCTTAATGCAATTCCAAGCGACACTATCCACAGCTCATATCATATATATGCTTTGGTTATAGTAGTAGCTAGTTAACAAACAGAACAGCACAGCGTGTAAGCAGCACAACTGAAATAAGCTATACCTTGTACTTTAATACTACAGAATTTCATTCTTTCCAAACAAAATTAACAACGAACAGAATCATATTCACACATGTGAACTGTGCCCCTACAGCCTGCACCCCCAATAACTTAAATATGCTACCTTCGTGATTGCACAAAAATGTAGAAAAGGGAAAAGTCTGCAAACTCACAAAAATACTGGACAACCAGTCAACTAGTTCAATAATCATTTTATTTGATCACCTTACTTTGACTATCATAACGCAATCAAACATAATGTATGCTGACTATAAATATGGTTCCCATATACACATATGCAAACAAACGTGGGGGTGCAAGGGGGCTTGTACCCTGCAAAAGAGATTTTCATTGTGTACATGTAGTGTAGAATGTTTTCGATGAAATGGCTTTCCATTCAAAAGTACTTTTGGTTTCTTTTTTTCTTTGAAATTTTGTGTTTCAATCAAACATAACAGAATAACCAAACCATAGATATATATGGGTTTATGTCAGCAGACCGAGTTTTCAGAAACTTGAAATTCATATGGTCAAGACCATATGATCGAGTTTCTGAAAACTTGAACTTCAAAAATAACACAAAAATCTACCTTTTTTTTAAAGTTTTTGCAGGGGGGCAAGCCCCCCTAAACCCCCACACCCCTATGCAAATTACACTACAGTGGGGAAAAGGGTAAATTTTCCATTCCTCACTGTACTGTGATCTCCATTCAAAAGGTTTGGGTTTTCAAAAACTCAATCATACGGTCTCGACCATGTAAATTTTAAGTTTGTGAAAACTCGATCATCTGATAGGGACCTATGTATGCACACACACACACACACACACACACACACACACACACACACACACACACACACACACACACACATACACACACACACACACACACACACACACACACACACACACACACACACACACGCATACGCGCGCACACGTGTGTATGTATATATGTATACATATATGCATGTATATGTATAAAATAAAGTAAAACAAAAAACATAAGAAAGCAACATTTAGGCATGAAAATGGGATTTTGAGAACTCAGTAAAGACTGCATGGTTAACAAGCAGAAATACAAAATTAGCAAATGTATATATGACATAGACGTGCATGTATAAATACAAATATTATACTCATATCACAAAGAAGAAAAGTAATTCTTATTTCTATCAGATGCAAGGCTTACTCTGTTAGACACAATCTGTGGCACAGAATGTTATGCATGGCCAAATACACTTTGAAAGTCATCAGTGCTTTTTTGGACTGACATTAACCAGTATAGATTCTAAGAATTTGCATATTATGTAGCTTCTATGGTTTTCCTGCTGCTCTGATCATACTGACAAGTTGATAAATTCCTATTACCTGTTCTCTTCCAGTCTTCCGGAACCTTGCCATCCCATCACTTGTTTAAAATTAGCTGTTATACCAGTGTATGTATTTTACTGAGAATTTTAGAATGAGTTATGTGAAGTTTAAGGGACATTTACTGTGTTGGGAGGTTGGCATAATGGTTAAGGTGTTCACCTTACAAACACAAGGTGCAGGGTTTGGTTCTCACATGGGGTAATTGGCTAGGCTTAAAATGGTCTACAAGGGCAATAAGCTTAGCACTAGCCTAAGAACATGTAAGTTGTGGAGTACTTTAAGTACCCTTACTTCTTTTGCCAGCTGGAAATGGTGAATTTCATTTCATTTTTTATGAGAACCAAATATAGATTTTCATTTAGCAATCTTGCTTTCTTCACCTTCCTCTTCTTCCCATCCGTTTGCTTCACAATTCTTCTTTGTTTTTTCATATCATTAAAATATTTTATCTTCCTACCTGACTGAATTGGCTACCTATCTTCAATCTTTTCTGACTGCCTTTTCTGCTTCCTTCTGTTTTAGTTGGTATTTTCTTCATGTGCCTTTTGTATTGTATTATATTTAACATATGCTGATTATTCCTCCTAACCTCTGAAGATTCCTTATTTGAGAATCAGAGTGTTTCAATGTTTTCCCTTCCTTTTTTGTGTGCATGCCAATCATTAAGCCTTCCCCAACTTTGCAGGGTCAGTCACAGGAGTTGGCTGTACCCTCTTTAGTATCCCGACAATGAGGGCATTTTTCTTTTATGTTCCTAGTCTCTCCCCTTGGGTGGGGGGATATGCGACCCACATAAATGTAGGGGAGATTATGTGTCCTCATACATGTGCATACTTTAGTGTACTTGCTGAAGGACACTAGTGTGTTCATGACTTGGTTAACTAAACTTATGATCCAGGACTGCTCACAGGCATCACTGCTTTAACTCTGATTGCCCTATTCCTCCCTAGAGAGGCACATCCATCCTCGTCACATTAGTTCCAGCAGGTGACAGTACCCCTAATCAAATACATATCACCTGGGCCTTAGTCTAGGCTTTATCCTTTCCACTGATGGAGCGTTTCTCCTTCATCTCTTTCTTTTCCGTAGTTTAAATATTTGTTTCACACAGAGGCTTATTGCTTCTTTGGTAGTATTTTTTATGCATTCTTATTATTTTATTTTATTTATTTATAGTATTTATTTAATAATTCTTATTATTTTCCTTCCCACTTTTATGCCCTTTTGCTAAAACATTGCTTTAGTACTGCTCCATTTAGTCAACGGCTGCCTTATTTAAGTCCAGAATTCTTACTTTAAATTTGCTTGTCTGCAGTTTCTTTGATGATGAACTACACCATAAGTTTACATCTTATGTCAAAGACAGGATCAGAAATGAAAGACTATTTAGATTTTTTCCTACATTTAAAAAAATGAGTTGGATGTCAAAGATGTGTAGCAATATACTACAGGTTGTAGATGGAAAAGTAAGATGAATTGTCATCAGGAATTATTCCTATAAGGGAGATATTTTTACATAACGGTGATAAGACAGTCTGTGACTTTACTACTCCTTCCAGTACCAGGTATGTAAACATCTAGGTTGTGATTTAACAGAAGCTAGACTCTTTGCAGAAGAGCAGTTCAGCAAAATGGATCAGAGGCCATCTCAAGTCATTATCAGCCTTAGTCAGTGGTGTAAGCTCTGGACAAGACACGTAACAAGAATAGTTTAGGATAGTACTGAGACCAATTTATTCATGTTTAATTAGATTATAGTAAAGAGTTACATATAGGTATTTTCATTATGCTAAGCACAGTGTGATGGTCAGAGCTCTGACAGAGATTTGGGAAGGGGGAATTTATAATATGAAAGAAGCTTTATTGAATTAAATATCAGATCTGACACAATTTTGGAGACTTTTCTATCAAGCCTTGAGAAGAAAAAAGGGAAATGTTAAAGGAAGTAATATAAGGTGATAACTAGGTTTCAATAAGCTAAACAACTAATTTGTTCAATGCAGGCCTCAGGCTCACTTGGATTCTTAAATATTATGTGCACGTCAGGTACAAGGCCAGGTGTGGGAAGGACAACAGGGTTATACTGATGGTCTGAATTGTGATCAGGGATTCTTGGTATTGCAGGGAAAGTGAGAAATATATAGATAAGATTTAAGAAGACCAAAGTACCTTTTTTGAGTTTTTTTTTGTTGAAAAGTTTTAGAAAAGCAGTTTGAAAGAAGAGGAAGTGATGATTGAACACCAAAAATGCAGTGTGCATCAATGCAAAGAAAGGGCACCTATACTGGGGAAATTAATAAAAATATTGGTGAAAAAGCAGTATAATCTGAGGCTGTGAAATTCAGAAACTAGTAGGCAGCCATTATAAGCAGATGAAATAGGATGATGCAAGGACTAGGTATGACGAATGAGAACACATGGGATAGAAAGAGAAATGGGGTGGCCAGAGATAAGAAGAGCAGCTGAGTACGAAAGAGACCATAAAGTACAGAATAGGCACAGAGAGTCATAAAGCTCATCTTATAAACAAGGTAAAGAAGAGAGAGAATATTGAGATGGTCTAAACAGACAGTCTTTCCTATGAAAGATCAACGATTCTGTTAAATAATACCACTTATGAGCAATAAACTCTACAAGATTGCTCATCCTAAGTGTGCCTCAACATTAACTAAGTGCTGCTCTCCCAGCAGTCCTCTTCCTCACCCCTTCCTTTCTCTTTCCTTTACTCCGTCTGTTCCCTTTTCTTCGGAATCATTTCTTTTAACAATAATCCGTATGTAAAACATCAGGTGGAGGCACTACTGGTGCTAAAATAAAACAATATAATGCATGGCATATTTAAATAAAACAATATAATGCATGGCATATTTAAATAAAACAATATAATGCATGGCATATTTAAATAAAACAATATAATGCATGGCATATTTAAATAAAACAATATAATGCATGGCATATTTCTTATAGTAACAGTATAAAAGTATGGATATGAGATAATTAAAAGAGTATGCTAGCAGTATCACATTGGTGATAGTGTTTTGTATGTGCAGGAACCATTTCTCACAGTGAAAGGTTCCGCGAGACATGCAGTATATATTCTGTATTTTACCATTTTTGTATAAAAATTACCAGTGTACTGTTTACTATTCTTGTACATTGTGTATAACTTTTCCTACTGGGTCTTTACTGCAAATCAGTACCACTCATTTGGACCTACATAATTAATGAACATAAATAAATAGAAACAAGTGAGAAGCAGTTGTCAAAGACTTAACAATTAAAACACATTTACAAAATATTTTCCGCTATAGTAGTTAAACAAAATTTGGCTACACTGTTAACAAATCACATCCTATAGACCTTTATTTGATTTCTTCATTTGCATCCTATATGATTCTATGAATATCACTTAACATCACATATCACATTTTGTTTCTTATAATCTTACTTAACAGATGAAGAAAAGAGGAGGACAGAAGGAGTGAAGGATGTTAATGAGTTAGTAGATGTACTTTTTTGATGACACATTATTTAATTCCTAGATCACCTTTAGAAATGGCTTTGATTAAATTAAGGTAAAACTAAAGAAGAGCCAGAGAGCTGCACAACCATTACTATGAAAGATGAATTACAAACCTTAGTAACAAGTGGCTTCAAAATCTGTTAGAATAAGTATTAGAACAGGATCAGTATGAGTTTGTTAACTGGAGTGAGAGATCTTCAGATAAAACAAATGCTCAAGGATTAATCTTTTTTTATTAGTAAATCTACTAACTCCTAAGCGTAACAGATATAACCATTACTTTTTTAGCTACTGATATTTCTAAAGTTGTTAACCTACTTATGAATAGAACAAGCCAGGTATCAGGAAAAGGTGCTGCCTACCAATATCATTCAGTTGCGCAGTTACCAAGGTGTATAGCTGATTAGAAGACTACATCTGGTTCATACTTCTGTACTGTAAATTCTGGGAATTAATAAGACGTAGGTTTCAGAAGGTTACACAGCAGGTCCTGTCCACGTATATACTGGATCAGATCTTCAATGGGCATCTTTCATGCTCATTATAGAAAACTACACTATAGAGCAAGCTTTCAGTGGTCAGAGGCAGGAATGTTCTGTGCAGGCTATGTAGTACCTGGGCACTCCTGCTGAAAGGCTCAGGACTGCAGATTCACTACACTGCACACATGTTGGGATGCAGTATTCCACTGCATGTTATTCACAAAAAGCAACATACAGGAAGTTTCCTACCACCTCTGTAATACAAAACATTAGCAGCCCACATAAGTGCACTTATCTCTTCTTCATCTGCTCATCCTGCAGAAACCATGAGGCCATTGCATAATAGCCTGGCATAATCCCATCTGTATTAACATGTGGTAACCAGCATGTTGTTCAGAAGCTTTTCGTTTCATTAATTCTGTAATGCGATAATTTTCCGGGGCATTCTGATTATCAGGTTGGATATCATCCTGCAGTCATTCCCATATGTACAGTCTAACGGCAGGTCTTCAGAAAGAGTGCGTAGAGTCAGAATAGTTACATTCTATGCGAGAGAAGAAACATCTAGAAGACTATTTATATTTGTTTGTTATAGTAGCTCATGGTACTATGACCTTGTTTCTGAACCTAGATCACAACACACAAGTGACATTGTTATAAGCATACCAATGGATGAACACTTTTTAAAATATATTTGAAATACTGATACCTTGCCAGTAAAAAAAAAGTTGAACCAATTTGCACACAAACAAGGAAATAAATGGGTAAATGTTACACTCAGTTTTAAACTTACCAGCATTCCCAGTTTTGAAAAGGAAACACAGCTGATATTGCCTCTGTGGCCATTCAATGTTTTTTCTTTTCCTTCCTTCAGCAAATCCCATATTTTAACAGTATAATCCCAGGACCCAGTGGCCTGCATGGTAACAGAAAGATATTCATTGAGGTATCTGACTGTGACTTCTACAGATACCAAAGCAGTAACAGAAATTACAGTTAATATTGTATGCTCATTATGTAGTCAAGTTTAATACTGTATTGGTATATCTATTTACATTATTATTAAAATAGTGTATAATACTATTGTATTGCAAACGACAGGACTACAAGATGACATCATCCATTTTCTATTACAACTGTCTTCATGTCATAACAGTTATAGCTCCAGAATCGCTCATCTGTTCTGGTGACAGTCATACCTGCAAGATGTTATACTGCACTTTTGTTCTGTGGTGGTAGCCAGGCCTGAAGAGTAATGTACTGTGCTGTCATATTATGGCAGCACTGGAAAAATAGCCAGTGATACTTGCTGCTTATGGGTACTCTGGGCCGAATGACATCATGAAAACTAGGAGCATTACCTGAACAAATGATGCTTACTTCTTTAAAAATGTAACTGAACTGTTATGTTAATCATCGAGTGGGTTTGATAGTCACTATATAAAGTGTTTATTGTTTATCGTTAGGCATTATTTTGTTAACAACCTGATAAAGTCCAGACTGATTAAATGGTTCTAAGTTTTGATAAAATACATTTTATACCATACCTATGGAGTAATGTACAGTTCTGACCTTCTGTGGTATCAGCCAAGCCTACAGGATGGCACACTGTGTTGTATTATGGTGACAGTCATACCTGCAGGATGACATGCTGTGTTGCCATGGCAGTCGCACCTATTGTACTGTAAAGGCAGTTGCATTTACATCTGCTAGATGATGTCCTATGTTGTACTACAGTGGGAATAAGCCACACCTCTGTTTTGTTCTGCTGTGTGTATAGCCACACCTGCAGGATGATACACTATACCATCAATTGTGATAAGAGTCACGTCTATAGGATACAGGATGTGTTGCCTTGTCCTTCTGGCCCCTAACTGACAATTACTGGACCAATGTAATATAGGAAGCCCAGACCAAAATTAGGTCTATGTAACAAGAAATTAAAATAAATCAGTTATATTGCATTTTATCAATAAATAAAACAACATCGAAATTGGAACTGCAAAAGCAGTTATCTTTAAAACTTGATAACTACTACACTTTCGTAAAATGGCATAAAGTTAAGACACTGTGTACTTTAGCTACCACCATGGCAATATATAACAGACTCAGGAAAATAATATATCAGTGAGTGCAGATTTGATCAGAGTATAGGGATTATTCTCCATCACAGGAAGGATGACCCTCTATTATCTCTTAACTATAATTGGCTTAAGGTTTGGTGGTAGGTTAGGCTGCAGGTACAGGTGGAGTTACAGATTTGCAGAAGATGGAAAGCTTAATATGCTAGTCATTACATGAAGTTATTGCTTAGGAATGGTCAATGTAGAAAACTGTGGAAGGTAAGCTTCATTGACATTCCCCTGCTTTACTGTTTCAAGGAGTCTTCTGGAATTGTTTCTGTACTTGGGTTGGCCATTGGGGCAAGATTTGTTTTATTCCCTGCCATACACATGGTGGGGCAGATGCAAGAGTAATATTTTTACATAACTGTAATAGTTATGAAAAAGATAGTATTTCAATAGCATAACACAAGATTAACATCTTTATTTTCTTAGTATTTTAATGTTCTATTTTAAAATATTTTGAAATCTTTATTTTAGGTGTTGCAAGAGATATCACAAGGAACACTAGGTACCCACAAACCCTAGGTATCTGCAAATGTCATCTGTGGAGGAATTTTTGCTATATTTTTCTCCACAGGGTCGGGCTTGATAAGTGCTGAAAGAACTGGGGATATTTGTATCTAATCTGTCTTTGGCTCTTTTGTTTCTATCTGGAAAAGTGTCAACATAGATAAATACAGGAGTCAGCCAGTAAGACTGTGGCACAACATAAATATCCCTTTATAGAGACATCATGAGTTATGCAAATTTTCCCAGAGAAATATGTTTCAGTCCACTGGCTCATAAATCCACAATGGCACATTGGTTATTAGTAACGCACTCAGGCCAAAAACACCATGTTGCATCTGTTTCTATGCTCCTGGTTGAGCCCAATATTTATATCCTGTGTGACTGTGTTTTAAGTTCACTTTATTTGGTACCCAAACCTAAGGTGAATACTTTAGAAATACATCAGAAGCTCATGTTTATACTGTATGTTTGAGAACATGGATACATTTACAATGTATGCAATACTCGATTAGCCCTAATGGGATCAAAACATAACTATAGCTAGTAGAATTTCAGTTGCTGGAGTGAGTGCATCATTACTGAACTGTGTGTCATAGATATGCATGATACCCCAAGTAATATGAGTGTAGAAGCAAATTTAGTACGTTTGTACTACTACAAAGTCACAGTACCTTGGAGTGTTCTTATTCTGAGGTACAGCAACCTCAGCGTTATTGCATAGAAGTAGCAGGATTGTGTTGACCACAGCCTTCCCACGTCAGGGGTGGAGGGGGTATGAATCTTTCCCACAAAATATGCTTTAACGGTATTTAACTGTGTTTCGACATTCATGGTATGTCCTTTGAATTCATATTTTATTTTTCAAAGCTGTAGGACTTATAGGTTTTGCACTTCTGACTGGGAGCCATATGTTAATGTTCATTCATGAGCTGGTGTACTGCAATATTATTTTCTTCAGAGGAAATCTGCATATGATGTTTTTGTAAAGAGAGGATTGCAATGGGTTAGACACGTATCCTCAAGACTGAGACACAGTAAAATAGGGACTGGGGAGGGGTTAATTGATATTACTAGTAGTTTCAGGCCTTGTTGTTTTTGGAAGAGTTAAAAGGAAAAGTAGGCAGGAACCAGTAGGAGGAGAAGAAAAGTGAACAGAACCCCCCCCCCCCCACAAACTGAAAAGTACCCAAACCGTAGTGCACTGGTTTCTCACACTTTTGTTATGATCTCCTATCAGGATCTTTATATTTACTGCTTCAGCAAACCGTATCACTGAATCCATGATTAAAAATAACCAAGGGTACAAAAAGTGAAAGGGTAATTTAAATAAAATACTGTGGCATATTTATAATGTTTTATGGCATCAACCAGTTTTACAATAATAACAGAATGAACCTAAGGGCTTCTAGCAGTTAAAAGCAGTCAGCTGATCTTACATTATTCACATTCAGAGGGTGTGCATGTGTACATGCACATATGTGTGTGTCCGTGTGTGTGTCCATGTGTGTGGGTTTATACATGGAGAGTGTAGGCTCCAATACCCCATGACTAAATAAACTGCAAGTGCTTTTGAAACTGACATGTTGCAAGTCTGATTATAAAACATCACAATCTCCAATGATTCAAAGCAAAACATTTTTGTGAGGGCAGAGAAAGTCCAGAACAGATAAAACTCACAGAAGAACAAAACACTAGTGTGAAAGCAATATTTTCTACCATTGCAGAATGGTGTAATCATCCATTTTGAATCATCTATGGTTATCAAAAATCTCCTTTTAACTTTCAATACTTCTTAAAAGGCTTTACACTATTTGATGACAAAATGTTTTTAGGATTAACTTTTCCTAACTATCATGATTCACTCAGGTAGCAACTGATGCATATTATACCTTAGATATAATTAGGCATAAACTGATATACAGTCCATACCACTGCTAATTTTTATATACTAATTCTGAGATTGTTTTATCTCAGAAAAAGGAGAAATCTCTAAAACACTACAGTCTTAGTATCTTACCAAAAGCACACACACACACACACACACACACACACACACACACACACACACACACACACACACACACACACACACACACACACACACACACAAAATCATAAATTAGCAATTATGTGCAAGACTACTGACTACTGGTGTATTGATTCAAAGTCTGGCATTCATATTTTGTGACCATATATGTTGCAGAAAGGAAATCTACAGTCTAACTTTTATATGCTGGATATTGCAGGGTTACTAGTTTAATTATGTTCGCTTATCATGGGATAAAAGTTTGCAACACCATTGCTCTAGAAAGCTAAATTACAAACAGTATTTTATGCTAAGTGTGGGCAGCAGAAACATTATGATCAGTAATATGACATGAGGGGAAATTTAATGGAGCAAAATTCTCGACTTGAGTGATTCGGAAAACAAATAACATTCGGTATTCTCAGCTTGTAATTGAAACAGTAGAATAGGCTTTTTCTCTGTGTTTACCCTGCAAAAATATCTGTTTGTTAAGTGCATCCCCCAGCTGAAAACTTAAGATACCTTGTGTACGATTTACTCATCAAATGACTGTTGTGCATACTAATTACACCTTATATTATCACATAACAACATGCCAGTACTTAATTAAAAAGTCACACCATATCTATTATGTTAACAGAGCTGCTTCTTTTTTGTGTTTTGTTGATACACAATTAACATTGTTTAGAGTGATTTAGCAATATTCTCATATTTGTTATATACTGTATTTCATCACCATGTACTATTTTTATTTATTATTTATTTTACATTTGTTAACCGGGAGAGTCCGACTGGATACATGTCCATTTTCAGCGGAGGCCCGGGGAGAAAAGCTCCAGGTACATAACAGACATATGAACATTGTTAATGCAAAAAAAGGAAGATAGTTGAGTTCTAAATACAATATAAAGATACATCACATCTTGGGAAAAAAAAAAAAACAATAGCAGCATATAAAAAAAAAAAACATAGGTCAGTTACAAAGGCGAGGCGCCTTGTTAAAAAGCGTTACTAGATACTGAAGTCACAATTTACTTTGTAAAGGAAAACAAGTCTAGTGTATGTTTAATGGAGCAAGATCTTCTCTCATCTGCTGGTTTTCGTTGTATGGGTACCTCCAGAATTCAGTGATGGGAAAAATCTGTCAGTGTTTTAAATACAATGGCAAAACATTCTAAGACATGCAACTAGTAGTCTATGTGCTAATTCTACATACTCATATGCTACATTCTAAAACAGGTAATTTTGTCTATAATATTTGTTCATACTGTGGCTGTACGTTATATAGGGGTTTGCAGTTGCTTCACATATAGGAAAGAAATATAGTAGTCTCTATCATCATCATCTTCTTTCAGCTGTTCCCATTAGGGGTCGCCACAGCGGATCATCTGTTTCCATTTCTTCCTGTCCTCTGCATCTTGCTCTGTCACACCAACCACCTGCATGTCCTCTCTCACCACATCCATAAACCTTATCTTAGGCCTTCCTCTTTTCCTGTTACCTGGTAGCTTCATCCTTAGCATCTTTTTTTGAATATACTCAGCATCCCTCCTCAGCACATGTCCAAACCAATGTAATCTTGCTTCTCTGGCTTTGTCTCCAAACCTTCCAACCTGGGCTGACTCTCTAATATACTTATTCCTAATCCTGTCCACCCTCATCACACCCAGTGCAAATCTTAACATCTTTAACTCTGCCACATCCAGTTCAAACTCCTGCCTTTTTGTCAGTGCCACTGTCTCCAACCCACATAACATAGCTGGTCTCACTACCCTCTTGTAGACCTTCCCTCTATGTGGTTCCTTTTTTATTTCCAAAATCACATTCTGTGATGTCACAGTAAAATCTTGGCAGCCACAAAACAGCAGCAGGACCATCTGTAGCAACAAAATAAACCGTAGTTTATTGGTTTACATGGTAAACAAATTATTCCCAGATCTATGAATTCTTATTTTCGTGTTCAGTATGCTTGTATTTAATTAGCTGTAAATGCTTACATGCTAGTTTGAAGCTGCTCATTTATGTAGTACAGTGAGCCTGGGTGAAGCATGGCAGTTTGGCATAATTAGTTTCTGTTAACACTAAGTCATAGAATAGTGCTTAAACTTATAAGAAGTATATGGAAGTTAAAGATTTTTGATAAGCATATACAGTGATGAATATTCTATTAGACCATTCTGCAAAGGCAGCAAACTTTGCAGGCAAATTTGTGTTTTGTTCTACTGGTAATTTATCTGTTTCACATCTGCTAAACCAAAGGAAGGGGATCTGACCTTAAAATTATTTTGGTGGTTTACTCAACACACAGTGATTTGATTCTGAAGCTCTGAGGTAGTGTTTATTAGGTGTTACACAAGCAGTAATGCCCAACAGTGTGTGTGTTATTGTGCAAATAATGCCCACCCAGGGGTGTTATGAGGCCCAATGTTTATTAGGTGTTACACAAGCAGTAATGCCCAACAGTGTGTGTGTTATTGTGCAAATAATGCCCACCCAGGGGTGTTATGAGGCCCAATGTTTATTAGGTGTTACACAAGCAGTAATGCCCAACAGTGTGTGTGTTATTGTGCAAATAATGCCCATCCAGGGGTGTTATGAGGCCCAATGTTTATTAGGTGTTACACAAGCAGTAATGCCCAACAGGGTGTGTGTTATTGTGTAAATAATGCCCACCCAGGGGTGTTATGAGGCCCAATGCCGCAGGCAAAAGTGCTGCTTAGTGAGCGTGAAATAATGGTGACTGTTATGTTTCTTTCAGTCCGAGTTCCATGGCAGGTTGATATGCTGCAGTGAAGTGGCAGACTCTTTTTTTCAGTAGGCATTACCTGTAGATTAACACCCTGCTGGAGAACATTCATTCTCCAGTCAGGGTGCCAATCTACAGGTCACCCATTCTATAAACTGTGAATAAAGTTATCAGAATAACAAAACCTCTAATGCATTGCATTATTGGTGGATGCATATTTAAAATGTATTGCTCATGTTTTTAACTTAACTTATGCAAAAAAGATGATTGCTTAAATGTTGTGATGCTGTCTCCTCTTTAACGTTCTTCATTTATGTGATCTATTTCCTAATAAAAAGCTTTTGTAAACTTCCTACAGACTGTCCCCCCAAACTTGTACATACTTCTGTCTCAAAACATCATACCACTAGTTGAAAAAACAGCTGAAAAGTGAACTGGAGCTGAAATCTCTTAGACGCATCTTATGCTTCCTATGGACTGTTCCCCCCCAACCTTGTACATTCTGCTGTCTCAAATCATCATACCACTAGTTGAAAAAAACAGCCGAAAGTGCACTAGAGCTGAAAGTACATCTCTGCCCTCATAGGTAGTTAAAACAGCTATGGAAACCAGATAGAGCTGGATAACATATCTGCAAATGTTATGTGGCGTGCACACTTAGCCATGATGGTACCCCAGTGCTCCCCACCCTCCTGCAACTAAACCACAACTAATTTTCTAAGTTTGTGGTCCCCTCTGGCAACTTTGTTAGACAATAAACACTCCATGGCACACAAATATTTTTCAAGATAATCTCCAAGTACTTGAACTATCTATATTCTTTCTACCTTTTTTCAGTCTTCCATGGTCTAGTCAAGGCAAATTAGGCTCTCTCCCACCTCATTCCTTCAGCTACAGTTCTAACAGTAAGGGTTTGCTTTCTCCTTGTGGAAACATAAGGTGTGAGAATACTTCTACTGCTATTGCTTGGGGTCAGTTACTAATATAGGAGGCCACACACAGCCTACCTGTTTGAATCGGGTTGATGACAGTTTTTTATAGTCACAGTCTTCCTGGCCAGGTACTACCCACTCTGTTTGCCCTTGCTCTGCTCGGGCTCACTCCGTTCCCCTCCTCTACCCCTAAATCCGACACACCTCCACTACACCTAAACTTATACCTCACTAGCCACTCCCTGCTTACTCTCAACCAATCACACAACAGCACATCCTCTAGCCACACCTCCTATTTCCTCCTCCCCTCCTTAACATTCATCTCCATCTTCCAAACATCTACAAATGTTATCTTTATACACTATTGTCTGTATTTTCATAATACTCACCTACAATTTAACTTCCTACCACTGTCAATTACAAAACACCTTTTCTACTAATTCAAACCCTCAGCAACAACATCCACTACCACCCAATCTTGTCATTGCACCTAACATTTTCAGCACAACATATATACAATACTTCCCACATAAATACCTCCAACTTTTCCCAAAAACTCAAACATCTGTCACAGATACCAAACTCTTAACCAGGTTCAACAAACTTCTTTTACACTTCTCTTCACAACTATATCTCTCTGGGGATATACATTCTGACCCTGGTCCAGTATGTGCTCAACAGCAAAGCACCAGTACCACACTCTACCACACAACACTGCTATATTATCTTCCCTTAATAGCTCTAATCTCCTCCTTAACATGAATGTCAGCAGCATAGTCAATAAAATACATGACCTACATGCCAGCCTCTCACATCTCACTCTACACCCCTGATGTCACAGTTCTAACAGAAACATGGCTGAAACCTGAAATTTCCAACAATGAAATCCTCCCCCAGGATAAAATTATACACAGATGAGACAGGAAAAATAAGCATGGAAGTGATGTAGCTTTACTGTATAAACAAAACTTAAAGGTATAACTCATGGGACCATGCTTGCCTGTATTCAGCAATATTGAGTTACTATATAGTAAACTTGAATTGAAACATAAGACATATCTAATCATAATAGCCACATATATTCCTCCAGACAATAATCCAATTACAATTGAGGATCTCTTACACTGAATATCACTAACATCCCCTCAGGAAACCATCATAATGGGTGACTTCAGTACTGACTTGTACTCTTATAAGCCCACTAACTATATTAACCTACATGGATTTACCCACGTCATACATTACCTACTAGAGCTGACAAAGTAATCAAAAGGCAATCAGTTCTTGACTGGATTCTCACTAACAAACCTGCCCAAACCTACCAATCAGACTGTCTCCCAGATATCATTAACAATCTCCCTACATACCTAGTCAGACATGATCCCCATCCCCTCAGAAATGTGCAATATGATTAATATGTTTAGAATGAGAGGTTTTGACCAAATTAATATTAGAAGGATGTTGAAAGAAATTTTTAAAAGAATATATTGTCCAGCCTGTTGGTAATAGACATACACAAATATGTAAAGTGAACAATAAGCCTCAACAACAGGAGGATATATATTTTACTACCACATTTAGTAGTTTTAGTGCTACAATAAAAAAAACTACTAATGTATTTTTGGGAGTATATTTTATGTATAAATGATCCATTTGTGGAAAAATTGGGGGCTCCTATTATGTCATTTAGGAGGGGGAGGAACCTCAGAGATTTATTAGTAAAGTCTAAGATGGTAGCCCCTTTAATTAGAATACAACCTAGTATAAAAGAACCAGGGATCATTGGTTGCAGAAAGTGTAAGGCTTGTAATTATATTGTTCAATATTTTAAAAAAAATAATGGTTTGTTGTTTGAAACTAAGAATAGTTTTTGTTGTGGCACTGAGGGTGTTATTTATGCCTTGAGGTGCCCTTGTAATAAATATTACATAGGAGAAACAAAAAGACCATTCAAAATCAGGTTATTAGAACATGTTAGGGACATAGTTAAAAATAGAAAGGAAAGTACAATAGTAGTACACTTCAATGGATTTCATAATGGTAACACTGATGGTTTGAGGGGCACTGTTTTGGAACAAATTGATACATATTGTGATGAAAATGATTAAAAAAATAAATTGCTTTTTAAAGAGTCTGTATATATTTTAAAGTTTGGTACTTTGCTCCCTAAGGAGTTAAATATTGAGATTAATTGGAGATTCTTTGTTTAATATTTTATTGAAGCATACTCTCAACACAGACATTACACATAATTTTTCTTTTTCAGTGTTGCAAGTTTTACAACCTAATGTTAGAGGTGGTGATGTTAAAAACATCACAGAAACAGTAGAGGCTCAATGGATAATAAAAACTAGAGCACACTGTTATCCTGGTCTAAATGACAGGGTTCCTTTGAAACCCATGTTGAAAGGCAGAAGGCATAGGCCCAAATGATATGCTATAGGATATAAATGAATGAGTTCAAATGATGAGGATTTCTTCTATAAGTAAAATAAAAAGATTTTATTGAATTTGATTAATTATGTTTAATTGTATAATTGATGGGTGTATATAGGCAGGTTACTTTCTGTGAATGTTATACTCCTTGAAGGCTTGTGAAGTTGAGACATCAGAGTGTGTTTTACAATAAATATCCTGTGGATTACTTGCTGGTGGTTCTACTTTTGTTCAACTTTGGTGCTTCTACATTGTGGTTTTGCTGTCTCCCAGATATCATTAACTATCTCCCTACATACCTTGTCAGACATGATCCCCATCCCCTCAGAAATTCAGCTTACCATCTAAATCGCTACAAAAACACTTGAATGCCGAAACTTTCAACTCCGTTTTACAAAACTGTGATTGGACCTCTCTAAAAACACTGCCCTTAGACACTGCAGTGCACTACTTCAATATTACAATCCTCAATATACTAAACACATTAGTCCCTTGCTGTAGAACCAGACTAAAATCTAACACCACTCCTTGGCTAACAAGGGACACTAAAAATCTACTCAAATTGCGAGATAAAGCCTGGACACTGTGCCACACTAACAAAAAAAAAAAACAGCTACCTTGAACACTATAGACAACTCAGAAATAAAGCCAAAGCCCAGGTCAAACTAGACAAACGACTTACTATACAGTTCTACAGAAAAAGGACCACAACAATCTTAAAAAATGTTGGTCCGCCATAAATAAGCTCCTGCACCCAGGCAAACCTACTACACCCTCCTCATCATCCAATAACAACAAATACAGCATAGCAGCACAATTTAACTCTTTCTTCACAAATTACATATGCTCACTCGCTAAAGACCACTGTAATATCCTCCCCACAATCCCAACTATACCCACAGACACCAATGACACCTTTTCATTTAAACTTGTTAAAACTTAGACCATAAAAAAGTTACTCTCCAGATTAAAGCCCGCATCTCTGGCAGCCGACAATCTCCCAACAGAATTCCTAGAAATTGCTGCAGACACCATTGCCTATCCTTTGTCCATTCTCATTCTCATTCTCATCTATCACTGAGCAATATATACCTGTAATCTGGAAAATATCCTATGTAATTCCACTGCACAAAGGTGGCACCTCTGTTGAATTATCTAACTACAGACCCATGGCAATCTTATCACCCCCATCCAAAATCCTAGAAAAATCTATCCATACACAGCTGCTAAACTACCTCTTTTCTAATACCCTCCTTACCAGCACTCAGCACGGTTACTGCCCTGATCATAGTGCCACAACAGCCATACTCAGCGTTACCAATACCATCAACCTCCATAGAAATGAAGGGAATCTTGTTTCCTCCATTTTCTTAGAACTATCCAAAGCTTTTGATACTGTTTCTTATCAGAAGCTACTCAATGAACTCTCCTCTCTAAAACTTGTCCAATATGCTGATGACTCTACTGTTATTTGCACTGCATTTACCCTAAAAGAACTCAAAGCAAGAACACAACAGTCGTTTCTTGCTATCAAAGCCTAGTTGTCAGACTTTCAACTAATTCTGAACCCATCCAATACAAAATTCATGTTATTTCACCCCACCATATCACGTGTTCCTGCAATGTCATTCCAAATACTTTCTTCCAACAATACCATAATATCGACCATAGATAAAACAAAATTATTGGGTGTGCTAATAGATGACAAACTGAGAGTTGATATTCAGCTTTTCCAATCTATCAAAAAGACACACTCAAAACTAGGTGCTCTTTACAGACTTAAATTGTTCCTCACAGTCACCACTAGGCAGACTATTGCCAGAACCCACCTACTCTCCACACTGTTATATGCCTCCCAATCTTCACCAATCTAAAGAAAACTGATCTGGTCAAACTTGAAACCTGCTACAATAAAATTGCTAAACTCACCACTAACTCCCCCCACAGATCTCACCATTGCTCTGCCTTACAACAACTAAATTTACTAGAACTACCCCATCAACTAACCTATACCCAACTTCTTACTGCCCACAAACTGGTACACCTAACTGACAAAACTCCTGCCCTTCAAAAATTGTTTCAACCCTATGCCAACTCTAGGGTCCACAGATCCTCAAATAAATCCCTACTACAGGTAACCAAATCCAACAACACAGCCAGGGACTCCCTCTACTCTAACCACCTCTCTAAACTTTGGAACACTATACCACAGGATATCAAAACCACTGGGGACACAACCAAATTTAAAAACTCACTTAGGACCTTCCTCAATAACAAATGGCTTTGCCCATGTTCTATCCCTGACTAAATGTTATGCCCATAGTCTTTAACTAACCAAACCAGTTCCTTTCTATACACATACATATAAATACTTAATCTTATAGATTTATTTCTCACACTTCTTACCCACACCTCATCTTACTATTCTGTTGCCTCACCAATAACACATCTGCCTCTACGCAACTGTTCACTCCTCCCCTCTCTCCTCTTACCCCCTGTTCTGTAGGTTGTTTTAAATAAACCCCTACTACCCTGAACTATAAGTAATGTGACTGCTTGAAATGTAATGCTGTAAGGATGACCAACCACTGTATATCACATGTCATACTAATCTATCTGTGCATCGATGTCTATAGAGTCTTGAGTTGTCTTGAAGCTATAGAAGGATGTTCAAACCAATATAATGTCTAATATGTAACACCAAAATGTAATGTTGTCAAAAGACTGTAGAGCTAATTTTAATTTTAATTTCATGTTGTGAAACGTCTGTGGAGCTTTTCTCCCAGGGAATCCGCTGAAAATGGGTCACATCCCAGTTGGACTTTCCCAGTAAACAAATGTTAAATAAAATAGTAATCTGAATGGCTGTACCTATAAATAATACTCATCTTGGACTTAATGCATAAAAATGATAATCAAATCACCATTGCCTCAGCATTTTCAACTTATTTTCATTGAAATATCCACTCTGCATCATTGTTCTTATGACATCAGGAGATATAGACTCATGTTATACATAGAACAAAGTTTTCAAGCCATTTTGTCATTTTCCTAATTATACATTAACAAAATTACCAAATATTGTCCATTTGGTGCGAAGGCACTGCACTGGATGGCACTTTCATGTCCATAAAATGTCTTCATGTGGTGACCAGACTGAAAATTGAAATAAACTCAGATTAATCATGCATCACTGTGTAAAGAACAAAGGTCTAGGAAGGCTTACTGAATTACTTAGGCAGTAAAAATGAAACCTTATGGATTTCTGCAGGTTTATATACTTACTGGGGACTGAAATTATGAAGTGTGATAGGCTTCTTGAAGAATCTAAGTATATATTTCAGCAGTTACATCATTTGTAGAAACTGTTCATTTTTAGTAGTTACACACAACATTTATGGAAACAGTGTTTATGACAGGAATCATGCTTTGGTTTATAGGAGTGGTTCCCCCCGAGATCTTCTTTCAGCTATCTCCTAAACATATCCTCTAGTCTTATCTCTAGAACCATGTCCAGAGATCCAAAGACAAGGTGCTTTTCTTGATATTCAAAGTCCAGTTTGGCAGTACTTCTACTGGAATAAAAATGTTATTGCTAAATCACTACCAGTAACTCAGTGACTGATAGTTCAGTATTCAATGAGCTCATGAAATGGTACTGATGTTACAGAACACCTGACATCTTTGCCTCCCAGCTTTTTAATTCTTTAACTAAGCATAACTCTGAAGAACCTGAGAGTATGCAGATTTCAGTGGAAGACTGCATGAAGATTAATG